>NW_027273890.1:2195000-2307500 GCF_046630095.1 Trachinotus anak
ATGACCATCATGGACTGAGCAGCAGACGTGTGAAGTTCAGCAGGAAACAGATGAGCCAACAGGTCACAGGTAAATAAACCAAACAACAACACACCGAGAGTTTAGAGGAGGTTGTCAGCTAAGACATGACTGTGGCAGATCCAGAGTCAGTTTTCTGACGTGGTTAGTGTACGTTGGTTAATGAGGCTGGTTCCAAATCAGCTCTACATCATTTCACTGTGATGGAACAAACTCAAACTATGTTATGTTGAAGTTATTCTACGTTTAGGAGCATTGTTCGTACATTGAGCTAAACTATCAGGAAACACTGGATGTTTATCATCTTCACTGTTTTCACCACCAAACCAAATCCAGACAGCAACCAGCACATTAGCTCCTGTGAAACCTCAACATGTCACTGTGTCAGCTTTACAGTTCAGTTTTTGTGCCAACGAGGAAAATGTGGAGCAGACTGAAACAACACCTTTTCATGACGGCAGCAAATCTTTTAAATTCAGGTCCCGTCTCGTGGTTTTGTGCTGCCTGTCTTCTCTCTCTCTGTCTGGACATCTTCACCTTTCTCCTTCCTGTCTGAAGTAGTTTTAGCATCATTCTTCTGAACTGACACTAAACTGATCAAATGTGTGGTATAGAGGAAAAAATATCTGAAAAACTGTTCTATGTAATCTTCAACATACTGAACTGACGACACAGTGAGAGTGTAGAATCCTGAATCCAGCTTCAGTCTTACACCTACTGCAGATCCTTCGCCCTCATTAACAGAAAGGAAAACACACATGGAAACTAAAAAGCAGAACAGAGTTAAAGTCTTTCATATGATGTTACATGATTAAATGCACTGATCTGAAATGATCAGTAACAGTCAATAACTTGCTCTCAGGAAGAAAAAACAGTGGCAGTAATTTTCTAATGTGCAAGTTTAGTTTTCACACGTATAATGCTGCAATATCATAACTGAGTCCAGGACAGTTTGACGAGTACACTGTGTCCAACTAGTCACCCATCAAGGACCACATGATTAAAACGTCTTAAATCTGCTTGACGTGGTCACACCCACAAAAATGACACAAACTAAAGCTTCAGTGGCTGGTTTTCAAGCTACCTGCAGAGAGAGCAGCCACAAGAGAGCAGTAAAGTACATGATCAATACAAACAGGCATCAGGAAGCTGTTCTGAGATCAGCTCTAAGGACAGATATCACTTCCACTTATCGTTCTACTTGTCGTCTATTTTTAGCTTTAACTGGTCAAACACTGGCCGGGTGTGATGTCAGAACAGCGTGCTGTGAGATATGCAGCTGTGTTGTTTTTAATTAACCTCTAAATGAGGTTGTTTGCTAACAGCGCGGAGCTGAAACCACACATGCACATGGAACTAAGCAACACAGTGATTCACAGTGGAAAATGATAAATATGGGCCAATCATAAATTCCTGGGCAGCAGGAGCAGGCTGTGACCTTGGCAGCAGAGATGACTGAGCGTCAGTCCCAGAGGAGGTGAGGCAGGGCGGCAAAACAGACAAAAAGAACAAAAAACAAAACAAAAACCTGCACTGGGGCCGAGGCTGCAGCAGCACGTCACATGACCTGCTGCTGGATGGAGCCTGCACCATGCAGCACGCTCCTGCACTGTGTGTGAGGTTGTACTGAATCACTTGTCTTGATCTGTCACGTTAAAGGATAGTTTCACCTTTTTTCAGTCTGTCTTAATGTGCACAGAGAAACAGCTAAAACAAAGCTGCAGCAGTCAGAGAGGTGCATCAGCTGAGTCTGTCGGCGACAAACTTCCTTCTTTGTGTTCCACACTAAAACACTGGCTTTAGAAGATGCACAGTTGATATGTCTTCCACTGAGATTAGCTTCTACTGATGAGGACTGTGCACTAAAACGAGCCCACAGGTGACCCATAGTTAGGTTCTGTTGCTAGGCGACATCTAGTGGTCGTAGTGATGATGACAGGAGCAAAGGGAAAAGTGCGGTGACGTAGTTTATAGAGCGACAAAGTCCACGTCAGGAGGAGGTTGGGGTGGATGGATGGGTCAACAAGTAGCAGGTTATGTTGTTTCTATCATCCACAACCATTTGTTGTTATTATCGGTAGGTAAGTCACCCTTGATACAGACCACGTGTTTACGACTGTAACCAGGACAATCAAGCTACAGTACACCTGCCATTTCAGGAGACGCTCGTATCAGAGGGTTGATGGTTGGAAGTGAAGATTCTTGTGTATACGAACCAACTCTGACAGATATCGTGTCTGTGTCTTCACTGCAAACAGCTCTGTGCTTCAGGTTCATCTGTGGAGTCTTTTTTAGGAGAATATCAGCTGTGAACAGAACCTGAAGCTTTCTCAGCCCTGAGTTGTGTCTGCAGGTTTTTTCCTGTCAGGATGCAGACAGCCCCAACAACCTTCACTGATGAGGTAGGTCAGCCTGTGTGGAGCAAAAACACCCTGTGAAGCAGTCGCAAATTAAAGGAGACATTCAGGTGAACTCTGGACAAGAAGAGGACGATGCTCAGAAAGACACATGGAACAAAAAATGAACCGGGGGGAACATGGCCTCCCCAGAGGACACCACGCCCTGCATACGAACAAGTTAAGAGACTTGAAGAAATGTGCAGCATTCAGGTGAAGTCAGGCAGAGCCTCGAGCTCAGCAGCCTGGTGTGTGTGTGTGTGTGTGTGTGTGTGTGTGTGTGTGTGTGTGTGTGTGTGTGTGTGTGTGTGATGAAGGTTTGGTGAATTCTGGACCGGGTCTTTGGTGCCCCCTGCTGCTGGCTCAGAGCCACCAGTGTGTGCTGGTTTGGCTCAGAAGCTGCGTTGGCTCTGACTCAGGACCAGCAACATGACAATAATCCCGTTGAACCTGCAGTGACAGAAGAGACCTCGTCCCAAACAAAGTGCAGCCAGACATTTGTTAAAGCCGCAAATCTCAGTTCAAACTAATCAGTCAAAAACACGTTGTGTTGTCAGGCAGTGGAAACGTGACGGTGTTCTGTTCTGGCCTTTCCCAGCTGCACAGTCCACTGATGAGAAGAGTCTGAGTTTGATTAAACCACTGACACCGTCAAACGTGTCAGTGTCAAACAACCCTGGGAAATTCCTACGTTCTCAGTTCAATAGTGTGGTAGGTTCTCACACACACACACACACACACACACACACACACACACACAACTTCAACTTTCCTCCTTCCTCATGATTCAGACAGAACAGCTGGATGTGGAGGAAACGTAAGTTAAAGGTGTTCACTTCACATCCTTGTGTTGCAGCTACAGTTACACAATTACAAACCACAGTTCACACTTCATAAAAAAGATGTTTTTCTGAATATGGCGTTTATTGAAAGATGTTCTGTAATATGGGCAGTTATTCTTCTATGGTTTACACTTTGCAGTAGTTTGCTGGTAGTTCAGCTCCATCATATGTTCATAGTGATTCGAGTGGTTAAATTACTTTAATAATACATTTTTTTTGCTTAATTAACAACTGAAACTTCAAATGTTTTTGACATAAAAAGGAAAGATTTATTTTTATTTAACCATTTCTTCTCTTCTGTAACTGAGCCCCTTTGACCTTTGACCAGCTCCAACCACTGAAGTCACACCCAGACCAACACTCGTCACACAGTCACCACCACAGCGACATCACGACCGTACTGAAGCAGTTATTGTTCTTAAAACCAAAGCTGACGTCCCAGCACTTTCCCATTTCATATCACATGTACATTTTCAATTTCATCATTTTTCACAAAGTAGTTTGAACTTTGAGCAGCTTTTATGAACTAAATTAGATTTCTCCCTACAGTCATTTTGCTGTAGTTCAACAACAGAGTAATCAACCATAAACTCAGGCAGTAAATACACAAACTACTCAAACACTGTACTGAAGTACAATCTTTATAACTTGAGAACTTGAATATTTTCAGTTTATGCTACATAAACTTCAACTGAACCACATTTCACAGGGAAACTCTTCCTTAAGCCACTGCATTCTACACCCTCTTTACTTCACCTCCTCCTAAAAGGAAATGATGGCTGCTCTGAGGACGTCTCCTTATATCCAGGTGAGCTGGTTCAGCACCAGCTGATCCTGGATCAGGTTCAGTGTCACATGACCAAATTCACTCTCTCAGTTCTTCAGCTTTCTGCAACATTTCATTTTAAACTAACAACACAAACACTTTAAGTAGAAAATAACTCTTATTTTACATCAGATCAGCAGAATCAATCATTCTTAACTCAAGGTCCACTTACCAGCTCTTTCCAGAACTTTCAACCACATCTTCCTTTGCTCACTGTAAAAACTGGTCATGTGATGGATCTTCATGTTGGATTTTCTACCCTTTGCACAAACAGTGGAACACAAAGGAAGCTTATGTTTGTTTTCACAGCAGGAAAAGCACAGGTGGACCTGATTAGACTGAGCAGGGCCGCATTCCATTTAGCTGAGTCCAGTGACTCCAGGCCATGGCTTATAGGACAAAAACAAACAAAAAACATTTGTCACAAAGCATTAAAAAGACATTTTGATGTTTGCTCACTACATAGAGATTTTTTTTAAAGTGAAAACAAAATCCAGACAATTTTAATAATCCTTAACTTTAATATGTTTATATATATGATTTCATATATTGTTTGTAAGTTTCAGTCTATGACAAACAGATTATTTGCATGTAAAGTATTTATCTGCAGAAGTAGAAAGTAACATTAAAGGAGAGTGAGGTTAAGTACAAGTACTCAAAATTGCACTTGAGGACATTACTCAGATAAATGTAGTGTTACCACCCATAGCATGTAGATTTACTCTACCGCCAATGATATTTTTCCATCTACGTGACTCTGTATATAAAGTACATTTTCTCATGTGTCTATTTTTTCCTATGAGAAAATTCAAATTTCAGAGAACCCATACCAAACTCCATTCAAGTATCTACTGGATATAAATATATATATAGTAAGTGAATACAGTTAGAAAGAAAAGAGGATGTCAGACTGCGCCTGAGTTAAGTTTGAGCTGGTTCATTAGAATGAGAACGGCTGCTCAGAGCTCCCTGAAGTCTTGCTCTTACGCTTTCCTAAAAATGTTGAGTCAAGTATTTAACGTTTCCTCATCGTGCAGTCCATCCCTCTGCCCCCCCCCGACCCCCCGACCTGCAGCAGTCAGCACTGCGGGTTTCCTCGGTGAGAGTCGGGGTTTCCAGTGTGGGCGGGGCGACACAAAGCAGGAAGTACCAGGGCCGCCGGAGTTTCTGGGTCATTCTCGCGGTCGCGTCCCTTCCTCCTGCCCCCCAGCACAGACTCAGCATCGGTGCACGGACCGCACTGTCCCCTGAGCTGTCTGCCATGCGGCGGATCGTGCTGGTGGACCTGGCTCACGGCTGCTGCCCGGCATGCGCCGCGGCGGCTCTGCGGGAGGAGCCCGCAGCGGACCCGCATGTGTTCCTGCTGTGCGGGGGACGCCACCGGGAGGAAGGAGAGAGAAACGCCTCTGTAGAGCCGTTTCTGCGCCTGTGCGGGAGCGTGCGGGTCCTGGACTCCGGCTCCACCGCGGAGAGTTTGTACCGTTTCAAGCAGACCGTGGACCAGCTGGGCCTGAGCTCCGTGCGGGTCCTGACGACGCTGCGCGGCCGGGAGGCGCTGGCCCGGTACCAGCAGCAGCTGTTCACCGACGTGTATACGTTCGATTACAAGGTGAGGTCGGTGGACGGGCTCACCTGTCCGAGCTGCGCAGGCTCCTCCCACACGGACTCACCTGGAGCAGGAGTCCAGGAAGCAGTGTCGGTGTTTCTGCAGCAGCTGCCTGCGCTGACGGGAGACGTCACGGTGCTGAGGTCAACGCTGATTCCAGGTCAGTTTCATTAAAAACATATTCTCAGTCCCATAAAGGAAACCTGCAGGTACAACCTGTCACAGTCCCCCGCTCACCTGCTGCAGTGGGGGGAGAGCTGTGGTCCAACGACCCCCTCCCCCACCTCTATTCAAACTCTATTCAAGTACACCAACTAAAAATGCTTCTTTCATCACCCAACACGGTGACTGGTAAAATATGAATCAAGACTTTTTATATATCGCTGTCCTGCTCTTTCTTCACCAAGCTGCATTTATTTTAATAGAACAGGAATATTACAGATCAAAATACTTTACACGTCTCTACTCCGACCAGGTGTCGCATTGAGGTCGTGGCAGAATCTGAACCTTGTGTTCTGTCTGTGACTGTTCTCTGTTCTCTGGGTGTAATCTACTCACAAGATGTAGTTGTCAAACAGCTTCTGTGCTCAGGAAACTCTCCTGCTTAAGTTCCATTTCCCTACAAACAAGGAACCATTCAATTGAGAGATTTTTGAATGGACATTGGTGTGAGTGTATTAATATGACACAAAGCGCTCTCTCTGTCTGTGTGTCAGACTGTTTCGGTCATGGCTTCAGTACCCGTACAGGAGGTGTGTCCTACGTCCCGACCCTGTCCTCCTTGAATCTGTTCAGCAGCAGCAGGAGGAGGGACCCCAGGGCCACGGTGATGGAGAACAGACGCCGACTGGCCCTCCATGCTGGTTTTCACCCTAAGCCGCTTCACCTGGTCAAGGTACCGAGCTGTCTTTACCTGACTTATCCTGCACAAAACAAGCTCGGAGGCTTCATACAGACATCTGAATCAGCTTGTGTCCTGCAGGTGAACCACGGCAGCGATGTGTGGGTCATGGGGAAAGCTGAGCCCGAGAGCTACGATGGGATGGTAACCGATCAGACCGGGGTGGTTTTAGCAGCTCCGGGAGCCGACTGCATGCCGATCCTGTTTGCAGATCCGGTGTCAAAGGTCATTGGAGCCGCTCACGCAGGTAGAAGTTTAGTCCATTTATCAGAACATTTAAGATGCTCGAGTCTGAAGCGTAAGAGATGTTCACCCTGGAGAACCAGTAACTGTAGTCAGACATTAAAAACCTCGTTTATCAACCTTCAGCATCCATTCTCCCTAATTACTTTCTACTCGTCCTCAGGTTGGAGAGGGACCCTGATGGGGGTTGCCATGGCGACAGTGGAGGCCATGGTAACAGAGTTCGGGTGCAAGGTGAGCGACATCATGGTGGCGGTGGGACCGTCGGTGGGGGCGTGCTGTTTCACCAGGGAGAGAGGGGAGGCGCGGGACTTCATCAGCATCCATCCAGACTGTGTCCCTGACCCAGAGTCAGCCAGGCCACACGTCAACATCCGCCTCGCCAACAGGTACAACCTTCGCTGACAAGAACAGATATTCACCTGGAGAAATATCAGCCTGCAGACGCAAAAGGCCTGTTTGAGTCTCTGAAACTGGGGGGTTGTTGAGGTAGATCTGTTTATAGTCAGTTTAAAAGTCGGTCTGATCGTCATTAACTAAATGCAACATCTAATTTCCCGCCCCAGAATCCTGCTCCAGAAAGGCGGGATCCTGCCTGAACACATCCACGACGACACGGTGACGGAGCGTCCCTGTGTGACGCCCTGCACCTCCTGTCACCCTGAACTCTTCTTCTCCCACGTCAGAGATGGACCTAACTTTGGCACCCAGGTGGGCTTCCTGTGGATCAAAGAGACGGTGGAGCAGGCCCGACGTCCAGCAGGAGAGACGAACCCACAGGAGGGACGTTAGTCACCTGTGGACTCATGAGATGGGCCCCACACCCTCTGGTCCAGGGCCCCCAGACTGAAAGAGACACTAGAGGACTACAAACTAAGTGACTTTGTGGTCGTTTTGTGCCTTTTAACTTTAAACTAGAAATATTAACAGTGTATACAGAGGCTCTGACCCCGGGGCCACATAACCTCTCGGCCCCCCTGCATCATCTTCTACACTTGTTTGGATGTGTATTAAATCATCAGTAGGTAGAAAGGCCTGGACGCTGCAGGTAACAGTGAAGTTAAATCTGTGCAGCTTGTTGCACAATTAGTATTTTGTGTTGCACTGTTTAAAACCGTGTTCATTTTGGTGTCAAACACGTTTTAACTGCAGAGTTAAATTTCCAGCTGAGTGGATTTTATTTAACAGACCAATTAAGATCAGCAGCTGGAGTTAATGTGCCTGTAACAAGCAGCACAGGTGCAGGCAGGAGGCCAGACCACGGCCACCGAGGGTTCATCAGAGTCCAGCACGCTGGGGGGGTCCTGCGATATATAATAATTACATAACTTTTCCTCTAAATTAGAGGTTGCACCTGTGAGGTGAGAGGATTCAGATATTCAGGTTCAAAGTTTTAAATAACAAATTCCTTCTAATACCAAGAAATCACTTTTTATTTTAAATAAAGTTTTGTTTGCTAAAGCAAACCAAAGATTTACTACAAAAAAAGAAAATCTGGTCTGTTTTCTGATTTTACTGACGGGAGTAAAGAGTTAAGATACTCAGTCACACAGCAGCAAACGACACCTGCACTCATTCATGATTTCAGTCAGGATCTAATCAGGATTAATGTTCAGAGTTTCTCTTCCACACAGATTCACAGTGAAATCACTGGAAATGATGCAAGTTTATTTTTATACTGAACTCAACCTGTTTAAAGTTTAAACATGAAACTTTTCCACATCAGTGTCTAAAGACAACCAGACCCATGTTGTGTTTGTCTGACAGAAACTCAAAATTGACTTTTCTCTAGTTTAAGTCACATTTTTTAAGATTTACTTTTCACACCTTGGTCGTTTTCAACTGTATATTTTAACCAGATGAAGGATTTTAGTCCTCGGAAGTCTGGATCTTATATTATTAGTTACTCAGTTTCTACTGGTTCTAATCAGCTGCTGAAGTCTCCTGAACCACTGACACTGAAGGATCCAGACCAGGAGAAGCTGACAGCAACAACTCCCATGATCCCACTCTCTTTCATGACATCACCCAACTCCATCTTTTGTTATTGTTTTGATTGAGAAACCTCTAGAAGCAGAAGTTACAGACTCAAAAATAAGGCATCGTATTTGTCTCAGTGCACACACACAGGGACAGGACGTGATTCTTAGATACATCATAAACTCAGCCAAATAAAAGATTTCAGCTGAATTTCTGATTGAATCTCAGACTGAGAAACATTTCCTGATCGTCTCAGCTCGTGCAGCTCAGTCTTTACTCTAATCATCGGGACATTAATGCAGAAATATAAAAACAAATGTAATTTAATTTGTCAAAGAACGAGTATTAATGTTTGAAATCACAGAAAATAGTTTTTGGAGTTTAGTTCAAAACTTGTTCGCACCTAAAAATAAAACTCCTAGAGTTTAATGTACTGAATTCATGTGATATATTTGATTTCGAGTGGTTTTAAAGAGGACAGAACACAGGCGTCTCTGGGATACAGACAACGTTTTATTTTGACAGTCATGATTTGTCTTAAAAAGCAGCCCTTTTTCTAAAAAAACACACAAAATAAGACGACAAAGATCAGCTGAGTAACGCAAAGTGTGCATCAAATTATTTTCCTCAAATCAGATTTTCTCAGCTCAGTGCAACTTCACATCGAACATCCTCATAACAAAAAAGAAATGGAATAAAAACACGACCTCCTGCAGACAGACGAGCTCGGAGTCAGGTTCAGGTGAAATTCACCTTTAACGTAGTGAAAGGTGGGTGGAGGTGAAATCATCGGCCTCAGTCTACTGCACACGACACGAAGCTCTACAGCATGAAGCATCACAGTAATGTCAGGAAACTGTATCTCAACTGTAAACATTAACATGGTTGTTTTCAATCAGCAGTTCATTTTGTTCAACACTCAGCTTCCTCTTGACACGTCTGCTCAGTCACAGAGCGTGGACACAGATAAAAACAAAGACTCTTCATCACTGTGTGCATCCTCTTCGTTTCACTGCTGCAACAGAAAAGTCCTTTCACTTTAAGGCCAGTTCTCCTGGTTTAGTGCAAACACAGAGCACAAGTGCTTCATCTTAAGAGTTTCATCCCAGAACTGATGCCACGATGAGCCAAACGGACTGAAGAATAAAACAATTCTTTTAAGAGTTAATTTCCAAGATGTTCGTTCAAATTATAGACGTTAGATGAACTGGTGTCTGCTGTGACTCATCAAAAAACACCAGTCACTGACACAGTTAGTGTCAAGTGTGGTTCAAAAACACACCTGCAGTTACCATGTACAGCCACAGGTGTCGCCACAGATGTCTTTCAGATCGTTACTTTAAACACTTCTTCACTGTTTAATTTCATGAGCCGATTTTCATTTATAACTTTTCTCTTGTCTGAGAGCATGGACGTTAACATCTTTCAGCTAACAAACTACTATAAGTGAAGCTTTGGTTGACATTGAGGGTTTGAAAGGTTCATCATCTGGAGAGAATGACTGTGTTCAGTGAATCTAACAACAGCCTGACAGTTATATTCAGATTTTGATGGTGGCGCCACAGAACCCAAAACATTTGGATTCATCCTCTGGAAAACATGAATATTTTTTGTTCTTGTTGTGTTGATTAGGAGAGATTTCGACCTGATGGTGGCACTACACCAAGGTTCAGGAGCAGAAGTCTCCAGCTAGGGACCACAGATAACTGGTGGTTTTCATGTGTGTCTGACCAGGAAGTGAAATGTTAGATGCACAGACTGAACATCAATGGATGAAATGAAATCATAGCATTTTTGGAATGAAACTCTTTGATAAAAAAAACTCCAGCAGCTTTGCAAACATCATGTGACAAAATAATCTCAGCTCAAGGTTCCACTTACTGTTAAATTACTGTGTAATTAATAATCAAATACAAAATAAATACATTTGAGAAATGAAAAATGCTGTTTCTGTGTTTTCTCATTTATCTATTTATTTATTCCTGTATTTCTACACTTCTACGTTTATATATTTCTGTGTCTATGTGTTAATTAGGTAGGTGGTCCTATGTAATTAATAATAAAGAAATATACAATATACTCAATAAATTAGTTTATAAATAAACAGAAATACATAAATAAATAAATAAATGTAGAAATACATAAAAAGCAAAAATGTTATTATTTATTTTTAATTTCTTTATTTATTCCTGTATTTCTACAATGCTACATTTATGAGTCTCTGTGCCTGTCCATTAATCTGGTAGGTGGACCTAATAATAAATATATAATAAATAAATATAAAACTTATTAGTTAAATTAGATAATAAATACACAGAAATAAACACATATAGAAATGCAAAAATAAATAAATGTATGTGAAAATACAGAAATAGCATTTTTTATGACCAAAATTTATTTATGATACATTTATTTATGTATTTAATTATTTATTTTTACATTTATTTGCTTATTCTTGTATTCCTACAGTTCTACATTTATGTATCTCTGTGGTCCTACGTAATTAATAATAAATAAATTAGTTAATAAATATACAGAAATAAATGAATAAATGTAGAAAAGCATTACTGAACAAACACATAAATGTAAAAATACAGAAATATAATTTTTCATTACAAAAATGCATTTATTTTGTATTTATGTATTTAATTATTTATTTTTTGCTCTTATTTATCTTCATTGTCATTTTTTTGTCCTTCATACTATAAAACAACAGAGATGAAATAACAGTAAGAGACCAGCTGACTGCACTTCACTCGTTTTCCCTGGAAATGTTTCATCACATCTCCACCACATCACATCACAAACGAGCAGAAACTCACATCTTTGCACCAACATTAACAAATTCACATAACGTGTGCTGCTGCATATAGACTCAAGTGTTTTGGGTTCATTGTCCTCCAGCGTGGGTGTCTTGTGACACCAGAGGTCAAAGGTCACGTTCTCATTTGGCTCAAGCAACTGAACTTAAGGAAAAAATAATAATAATTTAATGAACCTCTAACAGCATGCTGGGTGCGAACGCAGCCTGAAACACAAGCAGAGTCAGAGCTCAGGTGTTTCACCTCAGTGTAGAAGTGAGCAACAAAACGCTGCTCTTGAACACCACATCTGTTTGTAATAAAACTGTTTTAAAATGTGTTTTATTATATTTTTAACTTTTGAATATTAAGCACCATTGGATTCCTGCAGTGCTGTCTTTAGGTGTAGTTTCCCAAACATCCTTTTGTCCAAGTGCTGGATGTTGGAAACCGAACCACAGCGTCTGTTACTGGGACAGAGGAGGAGGACAGTGGTGGAGACAGTGATCAGATCCTCTAATAAAATAAAAATCCACTGTGAAAAATGTTATTTATACCAATAAAATCAGAAAAAAGAAACCTCTCAGTGAGCTGGTGAGACGACATGGTGAACTGAATATTCCTTTTGCATTAAATTCATTTATAACATCTAATTTTAGTTGGTGATCGTCTCAAATTCTCTTAAATCTCTAGTTCATGTTTTTTAAGATCAAATCTGTTTGGTTCAAACAGCCACACATCACCTCACCTCAGATTTTTAAAGTCTTAATGTCAGCACTGTCTTTACGTGTCCTGGGAGCAGGTTTGACAAACTGAACTAACCCCAAAAACTGGAGATGATTCCTCCAGGGTGAAGTGATTTCTGATTTGAACAGAGCTGACATTAATGAGCAGGTAGAGGAACTCACCTGATTCATAGATGTTATTGTGAGCTGAGGGCAGAGGTCACTGTTCACAGGAATGACTACATATAAACACTAACAGTAGAAAAGAGCTGATCTAATCTGCAGCCACGGTTCTGACCCAAACGAACAAACTCAGTTTTCACTAAACCTGTTTTCTGGAGCCCCTGTATATCCAATAGAAACAGGTTTCTATCACTCCGCACTGAGCCGACGGAGCGTTTTGGTAGTGTGGTCATATTGGTATTTTAAAGGGCCAGTACTGGCTAAAATAAATCAAAATTAGATCCTTTATAGTTTTTTTCTCTTTTCTAAGATCCAACATTGCAGCACTTTACGACTAAGTTCACAAACGTTTGATGCTAATTCTCATTAATAAAGCTCAGTTCTGAAAAACCTCCAGGCTCATTAATGTTCATTAACCTGATGACTGAACAAAATCAAACATTTGTCTGTTGTTGGTTTGTGTGTCTGAACTGGACAAAAGATCACATATGAGGGAAGAGGCTCCACTCTGCAGCACCACTGTACAACTGTAGTTCCAACAAATCCAACAGAGTGAGACATCTTCTCTCTGGTGGATCTCCTCATATTTAACCTGTTTGCCTTTGTAATGAATTCAAACTCTGATGCTGTGTCAGGAGGATGCTGGGAAACTCACTCCACCACGCCCCTCCCCCCTCTGCCTCTGCAGAACAGGAAAGTGTCATGTTCATATTTACAGTACAAGTTTTCTGGCTTAAAGATCCTTCAGACTTAAAAAAAACTTAAACAGTTACCTCCTTCTGCCACCGGGGGGCAGCATGCTGCAGAGATCCTCCTGTTGGTCCATCCAGAGGAACTAGAAGACTGCTCTTTCAGCTTAAAAGCCCCATAAAAAGTAGCTTTAAAGCCGGAAAGTCGCACACACACTTGTGACTTTTTAATACCTAAACTGTCATGAACAATCCTGCAGACCTGGTCTGGGCGGATCTGAACTGGGTCTGTTAGATCTCTGGGTTTGAACAAGAAAAGATCCTTCACACCGTCACCACAGCGTGAAGGGAGAATAAAACATAGTTTGATGAAGCAGGATGATCCCGAACCAGAGAATCAACCAGGTGTCTGACTAAGCTCCAGACCTTGGTCTCAGGTCCAGACTGTGGTCCCGGAGGATTAACTGTTCACTGCTTCAGCACAAAGATCCCTGACAGTGGTGAGACATGAAGACACAGTTTGTCCTCATGAGGAACGGAGAGAAGAAGAATGAAAGAGTGGAGGTCCTGAGGAAGGAATGATGGAGACAAAGAACAAAGGAAGGAAGGAAAGGGAGGAAGAAGGATGAGTCCACAGAGGACTGCAGGTGAGTGTTTAGGACAGTTAAATGTCCAGCTACCTTAGTGTGTGTGTGTGTGTGTGTGTGTGTGTGTGTGTGTGTGTGTGTGTGTGTGTGTGTGTGTGATCAGCTGCAGTGGCAGAGCAGCAGTCCAGCCCCCAGGGGGAGCAGGTTGAGCAGCAGGAGCCACAGAGTGATGGCCAGACCTGGAGAACTGGAGCACGGGTCTGAAACAAACAAACAGCCTCGTCAGTCTTCATCCTCCTCATCATCATCAAACGCCACCAGCTGACTCATGAAAACATTAAAGTCTCTTACTTTAAAAACTCCCCCCTGCGTCCCACAGGCCTCATATTCCCTTTTCAAGGCAGAGAATAGAAGAAGAAAAAACACTGAGCCTCTGTGGTTTTGGTTCAGTGTCTCTTCTACTCATTCTGACTCTTTGAGTGTAAAACTTAAAGCGTTTCCCTCCAGAGGAGACGAGGGTCAGAAAACAGTCACCTTCTTATTTGAGCTCTAAAGTGGGGGTGTGTGTTAAATCAGGACCTGGTCTTTAGTCTGGGCAGTTTGCACCAGGACAGAAATGTGGGACAAAAAAGGAAAATTTAAAATACATAACAATAAAAATTGGACATTGAAAACTGTTAGTTTAGTTTTTCACTTTCAGTCATTAAAGTCTCTAATGTGTCACTTTTTCTTGGACATTCTCAGTTTCAGACACTGTCCCAGCTGAGGAGGGAGACACTGACCGATGGGGTTACTCCTGGAGGTGTTGATGGGGGGGAGCTGGTGGGGGAGAGGGCAGTCGTCACAGAAGTCGGTGCAGGCGGGGCAGATCAGGACGCCGTTATACACCCAGTCGTTGACCCGGACGCTGACGCTCAGCAGCTGACCTTTACGAACGCAGAGGAAGGAGCGATCCTGAACGAACACGGTCAGTCCCTGAGCTGAGCACGACACCTGAGAGAGAGAGACAGAGACAGAGAGAGAGAGACAGAGAGACAGAGAGACACAGAGACAGAGACAGAGAGACAGAGAGACAGAGAGAGAGAGAGAGAGAGAATCTGATTTTGCTGACCAGTAAATGATGATTCATATAAACCAGTTGGACCTGCAGAGGGTTTGACTGACAGCACCTTGTAGCATCCGGAGCCCCAGTCGGGGTACGTCATCTTCCTGGTGCACTGCTCCATCACAAACGCTGACTTCTGGTACAGACACACAGAGTCTGGTCCATACTGCTCCGCTCCATAGTTCCTCCACCAGTCTGACCATACATACATACACACACACAATACACTCTATTCAGTCGACAGGTCAGATACAGTAAACTGTACCATGAAAACACTGGAATAATATATTCAGAGTGTTTCCATGACCCTGCTGTCAGGGTGTAGGTGGAGCAGGTGAGCCCTCACTAACAGGTGTACCCAGCAGCAGCCGGGGGGGGGGGGGGGGGGGGGGGGGGGGGGGCCGTACCTGGCTGGTTCTCAGACACTCTGCAGTACGAGTTCCTCTGATACTCTCCACTCAGGTGCCAGCTGAACTCCTGACTGAAGGGACAGAAGTCAGCGATCTCCACGGCGCCCCCGAAGAACGACAGCTGGTCACCAGCCACATCTGGGATCTGTTCAAAGTACTGACGCATGCACACACACACACAATTACATGTAGTCTACAGACACACCACAGTATATGAAACAACACGCTGCTTGATGACATACAGTAGTATAGTAGTACATCATACAAAGTACATGTAAGTAATACAACAGAAGGCTGGAGGAAAATCAATCCATTGATTCTTCAATGGAAACAAAACTACTCAACAGCTTTTTTGGAAACAAGTTAAAGCTCCATCCAGTCTAAAGGTAGATGTCCATGTGTTTGTGATTATAAAGCAGGTCTAGGTTCTATATTAATACTGTGAAAGTATCAAGGCCTCAGTCCACAAAGAATTTTTGTGTGTATATGTATGTCTGTGTGTGTGTGTGTACCTGGTACTCCAGTGGCAGCTCCTGTGGGTATTTCTGCAGGTTGCAGACGGCCACAGCCAGCTGGTCCTGTCTGCAGGTGAGCTGCAGAGGAGAGGCCCGCACTGTGTCACAGTACGGAGTCACAGCGTGTCGCCTGCAACGACACAACACAACACAAATGTCACTGAGACTCCGGAGTCAGGATCAGCTTTTATTTTAAAGATTTAGAATTAGAAAAAAAAATATAGAAAATCAGAGGTGAGTGATGCAGCACAGTCAGCAGCTGTTTCACCACCAGAGGGCGACGTTCACATTAAACAGAGCTGAACAGAAAGTGAATGAGCGCATCTGGACAACCAGCCAGGTCATAGTCATTGAGTCACAAGTGTGTGTACTCAGCCAAAGATCATTTGTGATGGAGGGAGCATCACTCCGTGGCGGGTTTCTGAGACGTCTCACATGACATCACATTCAACTTTCATTCATCAACAAATCAATTATAAATAAAACTGTTTTAAACCTTCAGTATTTGGATCAAGCGTCTGATGAAAGGGAAAATATGTCAGATTTATGATCTACAGCTGATACAGATACACTGGGGATCAGCAGGGGGCAAACATTAAAGGACCAAACACACTCTGACGACAGGCTCTGTCACCTCTGTCTCTGTTGGTCCATCCAGAACTTGCAGCTCTTCATGACGAAGTCGCAGCCGAGGCCGCGGCCCCAGTCCAGCCTCTGAGCCAGGCTGTAGTTGGCTCGGTACCAGCCGCTGTCCTCCATGATGGCCAGCGTCAGCCGAGAGAACACCCGGTTCTGGGTGTGGGAGCCCGTCATCGCCTCGTTCTGAGGGGGGAGGAGAAGATGATGATGAGAATGAGGAAGAACCCCAAACTGTTCTGCAGAAAACAGTCGCTCAGAGACAGAGTGTGGTGACCTCCAGCAGTCTCTTCTCCCAGTGGTTCAGCTCAGTCCCCGTCCCTCCCTGGTTCTCCAGCTCCATCCCCTCCAGGATGGGACAGTTAAAGTGTCTCCTTGCTTCCTCCTGCGAACAGAGACAAGAACACACGTCTCCTGGGGCTGCTGGAAATCAATCAATCAATACTGATGATGAGGACATGCACTTCTTCAGGAGAAGTGACGGACATGAAGTCCACAGCCGTGGAGCTGACACAGTGTTTAACAGAGAAACACAAACAGCCTCTTACCACCACACGAGGAGTGACCAGGACATGGACCTGGTGCCGCACCATCACCCCCCCTCTGATGTCCCACAGCCTGCTGACCCTCCTGATCACAGCCTCACTCCACTGGTACAGTCCCAGGCTGCAGGACACACACACACACGCACACGCACACGCACACGCACACACAGTACAGTCAATGGCCAAACAGCACCTGAAACAGGAACTTGGCTCTCGACCTCTTTTACGTGTTTGCAGCTGAATCAACACTGTGACTGTATTCAGTGTTGTATGATGAGTCAAAGCTTATGAATGAAATTTAAAACGACCCCTGACCCTCAGATGAGCGTTTCATACAGAGGAAGCTCGATGTTTTTTGTCTTTTTGGTATAAAGCCCTGATGGACACACAGTAAACACTGACATCACTTTTTTCTACATGTCTGAGTTTTAAGTCAAACAGCTGTGGATCAGTTTCCTCTAACTGCCACATTAAGCCGTCAGTGCAGGACGCTGCAGCACAGATCCACAGACAGTGTTCACCTCTCGTTGAAGGCGGGGAGGCCGCTGGCGAAGCGAGGAGTCAGCGGTTTGCCCTCATCGTCGTGGTAGAAGGCAAACAGACCAGCTGAGAAGCCCTAGTGGACAAAGGAGGAAGAGCACACAGGTCAAAGGTCAGTGGTGACATTAACAACCACAGAAACCACCTGCACACACTCTGCTCTGATCACAGTGTGAGCTTATTGTCCTGTTGGTGACCGACCTAACGAGCTAACAAGCTAACGAGTGAACTGATGATTAAGAAGCTCAGAGACCCTTCAAGTCACCAAGACTCTGGAAGCACCTGCTCTGTGAAGACGTTTGGATGAAGAACATTAAGCTGATTCTTAGTCAACACCATTAAACACAGTTCAACAGCAGCAAGTAAATCTAGTCAGGGTTAAGTCTGGGTTTGAGTTGTAAGAATCCAGCACTGACCAGAGCGTGGATGATCTCATGTTTGACAGTGGAGAGCATCCCTTCAAACTCCTGAGGCTGAGAGGAGATCATAGCAGGACACAGGTTGGCATAGCCTGCGATAGGTCTGGAAGAGACACACACACACACACACACACACACACACACACACACACACACACACACACACACACACACACACACACCTTATTGTGCTGACCTGGTTTTATCGATGAACAATACAGTCAGTGTCCAGTTTTATGACGTACACCTGAACAATCAACACACAGCTGTGCAGTAACATCTGTCTCTATGACGTTTACAGTGTTGAGGTTTGTGTATTACTGAGGTCAGAGTTAAAGGTGCTGTTGGACTGGACTACATTTCCCAGGGAGGTGTATTTGTACAGGTGTTCATAACAAAGCAGCCACAGAGTGTAGCTCTCTCTGCGTGTTTCACCTGCAGCTGTTACTTGAATTCAACAGCTTCACTTCAGCCTTGTTGAATGTTTCAGGTCCGACAGTCAGACTGACATCGGAGCTTTGACATTTATTTTATTTGATTTGTATTTATTCAGACATGAGACCAACATGTCAAAGTGCCATGAGTGTAAACAGGTGCAGGTCTGCTGAGGCCTCAGTGATGATGCTCTCACCTGTCCAGCTCCGCCTCCAGCTGGCAGTACGCAGCATAGGCCACTATGTTCTCCTGTCCGCAGCGCTCTGTAGTGATACCGCTGACATACAGCACAAAGTCGGACCCCTCCACTCCGGGGCCATCTGGGGGTCCTGAGGGGCCACATGACTTCCCGGACTCACTGCACACCTTGCATTGCTAAAAACACAGGACAAGTGAGCAAAGGGACGAACTGTACTAAAGCTCCTCAGGCAGTTTGTTACATACAAACTCTGCATGTGTCCATTACTCTGATGAGAAGCTTTGAGTCTCACGTGCTCTGCAGTAAGAATAGACAGCAGGAGAGGCTGCAGCACTATTATTAACTCAACAATAACCATAATGAGATTAACATCCCAACAACCTTCACCTCCTGCTGTCCACCTGTCCCTGCCTCCTTTCTTCTATTCTTCCCCTCTTAACTCCTCCACTCCTTCCTCCCCTTCACTGTGATGTAACATTATCAAGGATAATGTTAATGTGCAATTGCTGACATAAGAGCACCTGGATAAAGCTTCACAGGGCTGCTAGCATGTCTGGAATCCAGTTATAACATGATCTGTGTGCAGTGGCCCTTCCTGACCTGCAGGTGGTGCTGTGGTACGGTGACGGGGCCGCACTGGGTGACGTCTGCACAGGCGCCTTGGCAGTAGCGATGAGGGTCATCTCTCTTCCTCAGGTACTGGTTGGTTGCACATTGTCTGAGATGACACAGACAACAAACAGCAACTTTAAATGAACTGCACCACGTTAAGAAACGTTGGAGTAAAAGAGGCAGTAAAAAAATCTGGACTCCACAGCCGAAACCTGATAAAATGAGACTCAAGCAAGAACATATGAGTTTCCTTATTCTAAATCTCTTTTGCTCTCTATGCTGATGCTAGTTTGTATCTAAGAGGAAAAATCTGTTGTTATAGATCTTAGGCGCTCAGCTGTAGTTTAAAGTTCCTCCAGACATGTTTGAAACTATGTAAAAATACTCAGCTATAATAAATATTCTGTTCAAATGTAAAAAGTGAAAAAAAAAAAAAAAAATCCTGGATCAGGCCTTGGCCCCGCCCACCACCTGCTGGCTCCAGGTGTCCAGGTGAAAGAGCAGAGAGTATGAAGATGTTAGAGGAGGAAACATCAGAGAGACTCAGCCTCATGTTGGAGCCTCAGTCAGACCCAGACTCAGATGAGGAGTCTGTTGAGACCAGAATCAGAGACTAGCAGACGGATCAGAACCGTTAGCATAGTTAGCATCTTTTATTTGTTTATGTTGTTTGTTAGCTTGTAACTGGCAGTGGCTGACACAGTGTTGTGCTAATGCTAACTCTGGCTCTCTGTACTGACAAGGTTTCGGCCGTTTTTAGCCCCACCCCCTTTACACACAAGTTGACAGGATTGGTTCCTCAGGTTCTATGACGTATGAATCCCTGACTGTCTGGATCTGTTTTTATGAGACTGTCATTGCTTCACTGCAGTTCAAGGTGGAAACACTCAGTCATGGTGTTGACTTATTATTTCACTCATTATATTTCTTGTATTATATGAAAACAACATCTGGACATTAACAAGGTTAAACACTTGATTTTCATTAGTCCACATACCTGCTGAGCAGCACAGGCCCCACCCTGCGCCTCACACTGAAGGCCCTCTGCAGGTAGTCGATGGCCTGAGGGAAGAGTTTATCCTGAGGAGGGACACACAGTTTCAGTCAGTGTACAGACACATTATCAATCACTGTAATAGGTTCAACTCCAACAGGTTAATCAGCTGGTGTCAAGTTTCTCTTAAATCTTGTCACAGCTAAATGTTGAAACCACAGAAGCTGCAGTTCCTTTAATGGCCACTAGATGCTGCCTCCATGAAGATTCAGTCGGCCTGGAACCTTTAGAAAACCCTCCAAACTACAAAGTCTCCTAATACAATGTGAAGAAAAGGTGGCTCTCAACTGCTAATTGTACTTGTTCTAATTTCTTTGGAGTAATTTTGGAAATGAAAACAAAAATTGCGATATATTATGATTATACACATACATACTTTGTCCTCATCTGTTTTTTTTTCTGGGTGCAGTAATTTACATAATGACTAAGAGCAATGAAGAAATCAGGCTTCAACATGTCCCTCCCTAAGTCTGTAAGTGATACACAGATGATTGAGGTTGTTATCTCCCCATCAAATGGTTTGTGTATAAACTGCGGGGGAAGATTGTAAAAGATGCCTATTAAAATCTCCCACAGCCCGGGGTAACTTCCTCAGATGTCTTATACTGTCAGACCAACAATCAAAAACGCAAAGATATTGAACTTATTACCATGAATGACAAAGAAAAGCATAAAATCCTGATATTTAAGAAGCTGTAACCTCCAAATGTTTGACAATTTTGCAGCTCTACATCAGATTCTCCATTGTTCCTCACCTTCACCAGTCTCCTCTTGTCTGCAGGAAGCCTGTGGAAACAGAGAGCTCTTCAGCTGGAGACAGCAAACATCACTTACACTTAGTGAAGTCATACAACTGGTGCCTGAATCATAGAGACACTATAAAGTGTCAGGCTGCAGCTTTAAAGTTGTTTTATGGCAGTTACAGAATGACTGAGGACCTCTGCTGCAGTACTCACTGGTCGACGCTGTAGTCATAGATGATCTTAATCTTCAGCTGAAGGTCGTCGGGGGAGCTTCTCTTAGTGAGACGCTCAGGCTTCAAGTAGACATGATGGACAACCTAAAAGAGCCCAGCAGACGGCTTGGTTTCACCATTTGGCACCCAGAGTTCTCCAGGTTAAGGTTGGACAATATGGATAAAACTGTGATTCACAACAGTACCAAACTCAGGTACATCATCACATTGATGAAACAGTCATAAAAATACTGTAACCCCCTACATCAGTACAAGTCGTGTGCATAAATATATGTGGAGAGCGAACCTTGAAAGATCAACTTCAAAGTTATTTAATCAGCACTTTCAGCATCAAAAATATTGAAAGTAATGTATATTTGCATGCTTAATTTAAGTTTGAAGTGGAGGTTGTTTACAAAATGGTTCTTTTATTTTGAAGAGATCTTCCCGGAAGTGTTATTACCGCTGTTGCTAGGGGAACACGGGCTAAAGGTGAACATTAGAGACCATGGATGTATTATCAGACCTAACTCACCTCTATCACCGCTGAAACATGTCTGACAGACGCTGCACACCGCGGTGCACATCGGAAACACGACCACCGGAGACGGACGGACGTGCTAGCCTCTTAGCTCACCTGCTAACTGTCCAGAAACTCTGGCGTTAAATCTCGGCTTGGCAGCCACTGACACCCGCCGAGCTGCTTCTGCTTTTTGTTGTAACAGAAAAACAATATCACGTCTTCGTGGAAATTGGTTCGAGTGGGTGTCAGCAACAGGTTTTAACGCAATATAGCTAAAGAGATCCGGTAATCAGCGCAGTTAGCATGCTAGCTAGCTTAGCTTGGTCTGAACCCAGCGGACCAAGCCGGGGCTCACCTCGTCGGGAGGGGGGGCTCGGTGTTTGCAGGTCCCATGGCAGCTCGCTATCACAACCAGCAGGGACAAGATGAGGGCAGGGCCGGGGAGGACCCAGGACGCGGACGGCTTGCCATCCCCGCTAAGCCTCGGCTCCATCCTCCGTTCAGCCCGACAGGCGGGCCTCGGCAGCCCGCAGTCAGCAGAACCTCCGCCGGTCCGGTCGCCTCGGTGCTCGTGTCATTCATCGCTTGCAGGGTGAATCAGAACATTTTAGCATCCCACGAATGCGACCGACGTTTGAACCGTAAGAGAAGAGACAACACCGGTAATGGGTCAAATGACGGCTGACGGCTGCGGCGGCTCCCGGGTCGTTTCTCCGTCTCCGCTGAGAGCGCCGGCCCCCGAAGATCGTCCGTAACCACAGTGAGTCACTCTGAGGGACTTGTCTTGTACCGATGTCCGCTGAGCGAGGGCGCGCAACCTCCAAAGATCGTATGTAACGAGATGACTCACTCTGAGCCACAGAGATGGCTGGGTGAACCCGCTGGGAAAAACATTTGCACAGATTTCTGTATGAACATGTGCCGTGTACATTTTGACACAGGGGGGCGTGTTTATGTCAAAACCATACACTGTATGTACAAAACAAATAAACAAAAAACTAAGGCCCTCATCATTTTAGCTAACACCCTGTTCTGTTGTACTGGTGTTGGTATAGTTAAATGCTAATTTACAGTTTATTCAGTAACCACAAATCCACCAACACAATGAAAATGGAAGGATTATCAATTTGTCAGATGAGTGTAAAATGAATGCACAATACATAGGACAAAAAAAAAACAACAACATGGAGAATGCAGAGTTTGTGGGGAACCTCAACATCCCCTTTCAAGTCCATGTTGTACCACATTACTAATAGAACAGAGGACAGTTTGACCAGCTGCCGCTGCTGAACACTGTGATTCCCGTTCATACTTAACGACACAACAATATTTACACTTTTATGTAAACTTTTATTATGAAGCCCATGTTGTTTCTTCTTCTTCTGTCTTCAGGCTCGTTTGTAAATGGCCGTGGGTCTGATGTTCCCACACTCTGTGACAGCCAGACACTATAAACTAATTGAAGTGATCCTGAACTTCAGAGAGAGGAGTTTAATGTGATTAGCTCTGCAGGCTCCAGCTTAACTGAATATTGAACCAGTCTCTGATGAGTGTCCACTGAAAGGCTCCTCTGAGTTCGTGTGATCACCTGAATCCTTTTTTCTTCTGCGACTCTGGTCATGAAGTGCAAATTCCAAACCGTTGTTGTTAGTTGGTGAGAATCCTGGTTAACGTTGTTGAGTCAAGTCGAGCTGTGTGTCCTGCTGAAAGCTGCCTGACAGAAAATTAGATTGCCACCTCAACGTGTTTCCAGAAGTTGTGTAGTACTGCTGCGTGTTTGAAAACAGTAGTTTAAAGGATGTCCAGGTGCATTGTGGGAAATAAAATGATGTCCCATTTCAGGGGCTGCAACCTGTGGAGGATGTAGTCTGTGCAGTGTGATCCTCCAGCTCCCTGTCCGCATCGTTTGTTTTCATTTCCAGCGCCTAATGAATCTTGGGATAGGTTGGGCCATGAAGGATCCACCTGTTGGAGCCTTCGTGGCCCAGGACAAGAAGGATGCATCTGAAGGCGTCTTTGAAACAGGATCTATTTTCTTCAAATGCAGCCCCTGAACTGGGACACAGCTATAGCTTAGATTCTCAATTGATTCTGCTCTTCAGCTCTGATCCTTCATTTTAAACTGTCCCACTTTAAGTTCGACAACATTACAGGCCTCAAATGATAAGGTTCAGTTTTAAGGCTCAGTGTCTGAATACAGGCTGTGTGCATTTCTCTGTGGACTGAGGCTTTGATACTTTCACAGTGTTAATATAGAACCTAGACCTGCTTTATAATCACAAACACATGGACATCTACCTTTAGACTGTGTGGAGCTTTAAGTTGTCATCCAAATTTAGCAAAAATATTCAGCAAATTTCCAGAAAATTATTAAAGCAAAACATACATGAGGTCCAGCAGGTGGAGCTGCCATAAAACCACCACAGAAGAAGATAAGCTCATTAAAAGAGCCAGTCAAAGCTCAGACAATGGGAACATGATGAAAACCAAAAGTGTATGAAAAACTGTGGATGGAAATGTATTTATAAACGGAGTCAACACTCAGTAATTAATGACAGAAAACAAACTTTATTACAAAACAAACATCTTTTGGAGATACTGTGTTTTCCATTCTATAGTGGCTTTGTGTATTTGTATCTCATGTTGAATGGAAAAGTATTCTTAGCGGCTGAATTCTTCAGTGTTGGTTTTCAGTCATCTACAAATGATCAGTACACTGGAAGATTTTTACATCTTGAAAATAACAAAATCACTTCATATAATTATGTAGCCTGTAATTAATAATTACACATATAATTAAGTCTTTGGCAGAGGTTTCTGATTGAAAATGGAAAATCACCCCAATTCTTCACTATAGTTTGTTTTTTACCCTCCACAGGGCAGAAAAGTCATACAGGGTAGGTTATAATAATGATAATCAGAGTCACACCAAAACAAACTGGAGACCAGCTCCGACAAAATGAAACATTTCCACACAACAAAAAAGTTGGAGTGTTTGTCTGTGCCAGCAGAACTACAACTATGAGAAGATCACTGGCGAGGCTCATCACGTCCCTGACTGCTCACGCCGTTAGGGACAAAGGTGAGTCCATCATTTAAGGCACAAAGTCAGTCCTGTCCTCTCTGGACTTCAGGTGAAAAGTCCGGAGGTCCCAAAGAGAAAACATTTGTAATAATTGTACTGTCTGTCTGTTGGGGGGAAATGGCTGCGTTCACACTGCCAGGTCCTTACTTCATCTCTTTATCTACATGTTAGCGGCAGGTCAGGTCCACACTGAAATATCTCACCAACTACTGGATGATTGTGATGAAATGTGTAAACGCAGCCACCAGTAGGATGAAGTAAGGCTCATGAGGAGGTCAACTGTTCAGACCACAGGACCAGTGTGGACTAGGGAATCATGGGATACCTCTGTAACGTCTCTCTTTTGCTGAGGAACCTGGAGGGAGGAAGAGGAGGGGGGTGAGGAATCAGCTGTGGAGGAGGAGTGAATCAGGTCATTGTCTGGCATCTGTGAGTTAATTTGTCTGTCTTCATCCTCCTGTCTGTCAACTTCTGGTCTCAGTTCCAGCTCCTGTTCCTCCTGCACCTCCTCCATCTCCTCCTCCTGCTCCTGCTGAAGGGTGTTGAAGCGCTCCACCACACAGTCAGCCGTCAGTCTGGCCTCCGGGTCGTGATCCCAGCATTCAGTGATGGTGGAGCAGAAGACATTCATCCCCTGGAAAGACCAGAACCAGAGTTAGACGGCAAGATATTCAAAAGTGAGCATCCAGTGGAGCCCCAAAGTGATCAATGTTAAATAAATAAATGAGTAATTTTGAAATAAATAATAACACGAAAAAACTGCAGTCTCTAATGTTGTGTCACTTGGGTCTATCCTTGGTATCCTTACTGGTTATATCATTCATAAAGAACTTAATTCTTTCTGATCAATACTCTAGTGTACATTTCTATGCAGATGACACGGTTTTATTTGCATCGGGCTTCACTTCAGTCCGGGCTCTAACTCATCTCCAGTCTGTGCTCAACAACATGAATCCCAGTGGAAATAAATACACTTGAATGAACTCAGAATCAGTTGAGAATTGTTGATCATGACTGACTCAAAGGTGAGTGAGTGGTGACTACACCGCTGTCCTGAAAAATGAATTCATGAAATGAAATGTGATTAAAAAATGAGGAAAATTAAATAACATTCCATAATAAGGAGATGTTTTAATCACTTAAACCATTTCACAATTTATAGGTTTATTCATAGGTTTTACACATATTTATTTCTGTGATTATTTATTTTATAATGTGTTATTTCTGTATTTAATATTGAACTTTGACATTCATTTTATTATTCATTTTATTATCCAAATTATTTAGTCACTTCATAAATTCTAACAAATGTGTTTTTTAATCTATTTAAAAATATATATATATTTATTTTTTTAACTTTCTTCTCATTGTTCCCTTGTATTGACCCATCTGTTGCCTCTGACATAACTAGTTCACCTGGGATTAATAAAGTTGTCTGAATCTGAATCTGAATCTGAATCTGAATCTGAATCTGAATCTGAATCTGAAACTGAACATGTAATTGGGGCTCCACAGCACCAGGGTACCAGAGTGGAGAAAATGACACTGTCCTTATATCCACTATGGGTAAGAGTCTCTGACTTTGGGTCAGTTCGTCTGTGTTTTGAAAGAAAGCAGCTGTTTCTGTCTTGGTGACTGTATCTGACCTGGTGCTGTGTCCACGCTGAGGGGATGTCAGGCCGTCCTCTGTCCCTCAGCACCAGGTCTCTCATACTGTCCACACAGGGCTGCTCACAGACCTTAGAGCCAAATGCCGGCTCGTAGCTCTCCACCTCTGCACCAGCACACACATGTACACACATTATGTTCACATATACATACCTGTACTTAAATATTAACAAACAGTTGAAATTTGAATTTAATGTTATGAATAGGAATGGCAACTGCACAGTGGTAGCTCTTCAGACTGTATTGCTTCTCCGCCTGCTGTTTTGGCTTATGTAGGTGCAGCAGCACAACATACAAAAGGGCTGAATAAAGATCAGAGGGTGTGGTCATTAATACATATACTCTCAGCCAATCACACAATTGGTCTCTTAGTGCTGAAAAAGCTGAGCCAATCACAGGGAAGCATGACGACTGCAGCTCAACAAATGGAAACAGCATGGGTCATATCAGAGGGTTGCAAATTCCACACATTCCACACCAATTTCAACAGTCGGAGCACTGCCATCAAAAATATTGCCCAGAAACAACAAAAAGGTTCCTACTTCCAATGGCGTGGCAACGGGAGGCCATCTCCCAGAGGACCAGAGCCATGGAGTAAACATCCATCTGTTTAAAGGCCTCAAGGTCCTCCAGGTTCACCCTGGACTCAAGTACCTCAGGAGCCATGTAGCGAGCTGTCCCCACCTGGATGGGGTGATACAGGGGGAGTCCATTCAAATGACGACCTCAGCATCACACACAAGTTCTGCTCTGTGATACATCAAACCATCTAAACCTGAGCAGTTTACCTGTCCACTGTTGGCGTAGTCGTCAACAGTAAGGGAGAGGTCCAATCTTAAGGCCAGACCAAAGTCACAAAGAGCGCACTCCTTCCTGTTCTTCACCACAATGTTACTGCTCTTCAGGTCCCGATGGGCAACTGGCACCTGTAACACAGGCAACCAGCAACAAGCACCGTCAACAAGCTATTACATATGCAAGTAAATTTACATCAGCTGCATAACAGCTGCTCAAATCTACAAAGGGCAAAGTAAAAGTGACAGCAGCAAATATGTATATATCTGGGAGCCAGATGTGTAATAATGTGTGGCTGGGATAAAAGGAACACGTGGAAGGTAAGACTGTTGAAATAATGAGATAATCAAGATCAGCAAAGATATTGTACCCTGGGTTTACCTTCGGTACACCGCTGGGTGTTGTGTCACTGTGGAGATGAGCTAACCCTTTAGCAATGCTGCCTGCCATGGTAACAAGTTCCTCCCAGCTCAGTATGTTTGCAGTGAGGAAGTCCTGCAGGTTCCCAAGGCTGTGATAGGCCAAAACCAGCCAGTACTTTCTGAGGGCATGACCGGGCGGACCCCTCTCTTCTGCAGCCAGGAACTGAACCACATTGTCATGCTCCAGTTTGGGGTCTGAGAAGATGGAGCACTCATTTCTCCACGAGGCGTACTCTACGGCGGGGAACACCTTCACCGCCACAGTTTCATGAGTGTTAACTCCACCATTCTCACCCTGCAGCAGGCGTGCCCTCCACACTTCAGCAAAGCGCCCCTTCCCCACTAGGACCTCCAGTTTGATGGGGAGTGGTTCAGCCAGTTGGCCATGCCAACCTGTGATGTCACTGATGATATCATTGTTGAGAGATGAAACCTTGGCATTAGACTCCTCCCTGTGAGATCCAGGACCCATCAGACCTCCTCCCCTACCTTCCACCCCAGCCCCCCGGCCTCCACTTTGCAGGTCCAAAGCCTGGTAGAGTTCTGGGGTGCGTTTGGTGGGCCAGTCAGGGCGTGCAGGAGGGCCAGGTTTGTCAGAGTGGTGTAAGCGGTAGAAGTAGAAGGCAGCAGTGGCGACTATGGCCACCAGAACAGGAGGCACCAAACTAACCACCACCACTGGGATCACATCTTTACTCTGCAGCTTGAAGAAACCTGGAGTAATAGAGAGAAAATACTTACATCTATACATTCATCCTCTGTCCATTCATTTATCTATCCATCAATCTGTCCATCCATATATTTATCTATCTATCCAGCTGTTCCTTCTCTCACCATTTGCTCCTTTGTTGAAGATGAGTTTGTCGTTACATTCATGTTCTCCCTGGCAGCCACAGACCATCATTGCGCCGTCTTCCGCAGGCTGTGGAACCATGTGACACTCTCTGGAGGTGAAGTTCAGCAGCAGGCCGGGGTCCACGCCCTCTAGTGGCAGACTGGGATGATGACACATCGTGTGCACCGTCATTGTGTCATTGGTCTTCCTCCTGAAGAGCAGAGGAAAGTGCAAACACATTTATATTATAACACATGATATTTAAGTTTTACATCTCCTCTCTCAGGCTTCTCTCTGGAGTTCTAGTAACAACAGGTCAGTCAGCCAATCAGAAGAGAGGATCTGAGCCTCTCTTCTGATTGACTGTCTTCTGAATGATCCAATAAAAATAGAGCAGATTTCAGGGAAACACTCAGAGAAACCAAATCCTACAAGTTTGGATTGTGGGTCCAAGTGGGCGGGGCTTGGAGCGTGGCTGAGGGCGGTGACTGCTTTGTTGTGACATCACAAAGTTTCAGGAGTCCTGACAGCTGGTTTTAAGGCTCAGTTTCTGAATACAGGCTGTGTGCATTTCTCTGTGGACTGAGGCTTTGATAGTTTCACAGTATTAATATAGAACCTAGACCTGCTTTATAATCACAAACACATGGACATCTGCCTTTAGACTGGATGGAGCTTTAAAGTAAAGGGGAGCAGGTCTGAAAGGGGCTATAGCCTTAGGATGATTTTTGAATTTAAATCTTGGATCTAAAGACCTCTTATTGTTTAGTTCACTCCCAGCACATACAAATAGCATGTTACCGCCTCTGTCCACAGACAGTCTGAGCAGCTCCCCAATGATCCCTGTCAACTTTGACCTGAATAAGCTGCTGTTTTTTCTCTTCTCTTCTCTTCTCTTCTCTGCCACTTCTCCCTTATCACTGGTTTCCTGCAGAAAGCTGGGAGGGTCGGGCCAGCTGACGTGAACAGGAAATGAGAGGGGTGCAGTGAGGGGGATCCCAGCCTAGTACTGTTATCCAAACAAAAGCACGAATCAGCAGAAACTTTCCAATCCTGCAGAAATCGATGGCGGTGGAGTGTGTGGGGGTCTGAAGCTCCAGAGGGTCATCATGCTTCAGCCCTGACGTGAAAAACAACCCCAGAAGAAAAATGTTTTCTTTCTGCAACAGTAGCGGGTTGAGAGAAACCACTTCAGGATGTTTCATAATGCTGATCAACAACATATTGAAGTAGCTTAGCTGTACTGTGGTGTACTTTGTCAATACTCCAGCATTTTTTATGGGACGCTAAAGGCTTCAGGACATATTGGGTTTTTTTTTTATTCAGTCTCTTTTATTTAACAAGAACAAGACAGAGACAGAGTGGATGACACACTGGATCATTAGCACAGAGCCAAACTAAAGACAAGTGGAGAACAGTTTCTTGCCCAGTTTCTCTTTAGGATGAGAAACTTTCCTCATTGTTCCTACATACCAAATGATTCAGTTTGTACAAGAAGCCTGAAGTAAAGCTGATGGAGTCTCCATACATCAGCCAGGTAAAGCTCAAACTGGTGCCTCACCAGACAAGGATCTAGAAAACTGAGATCTAGAGCTCATGATAAGAGCTTTTAATAATATCTAAAGTCTTATAAAAGCTTAAAGTCAGCGGCGGTGTGGATGTTAGCAGCTTCTCAGAGACTCCCCCTGTCTGTCAGCAGGTTACTATGACCCATAGTCCGGTTCTGTTGATAGGAGACATCTAGTGGTTGCAGTAATGACGACAGGAGCAAAGGGAAAAGTGCGGTGACGTAGTTTATAGAGCGACAAAGTCCACGTCGGGAGGAGGTTGGGGTGGATGGATGAATATGACGGAGAGGAGAGCGGTGTTCGATTCCCATGTGACAGGAGCAGCTTATGTTGTTTCTATTATTCATGACCGTTCGTTGTTATTATTTTAACTGGTTGGGTTCTTGAAAACAGACCCAGAGTGGTTGTGTATACCTCACAAACAAACACAGCAAAAGCCTTTCACAACACAAACAGGCTCTCACTTACATGTTGTTTCTATAAAAGGAAAAAATAAAATAAAATCTAAGCACTTAATGTGTTCTTCGTCAGACACAGGCCCTGGTTGGGATGATCTCTCGCTCCTACTCCCACATGTTCTGAACGGTCTTATTTAAAGCCACTTTGGACAAAAGCATCATATGAACGTAATACAACATAAGAGTCTTCTCACCATATGGCGATGCAGATCTCCTCGATGACGGTGCAGAAGGAGGAAAAGTTGCAGTTACTCATGCAGACGCTGTCTTTACACACGGGACTGGATCCCTCACACCACCTACAGAGGTTGAAGCTCAGGTGGCTGAGAGACTGAACGACAACTGGAAGACCTGCAGGGGAAAAGAGAGGCAGGTGTGCTTAGACATGGTGGATAAGAAACTGAGAAACAACAGCATCAGACTTTAAAGAGAGGAGACTGATGTTTGCTTCCAGCTGATTTCTTTAACTATGACAGTGAAGGTCCCAAACCATCACGTCTCCCTGACTTTAACCAGCTCATCTTTGTTCCTGAACCTGCCCATTAACATTAGTGGTGTGAGGTAACTTTTATAGACAGGCAAGCAGAACCAAGCAGCCCCCCACCCCCAAACCCCACTATCACAGCAACTTCAGTATCATTCTTATTAATGTCTATTTTTAGTTTTAACTGGACAAGCACTGCAGCACGACACCAGTTTCAGGTCAGGAGATGGTTTGCAACAGCTTCGGATCAGAGAAAGTGTTTAAGTGTCGCTCAGGAGGGAAATGATGAACGATGTATTTTGGTTTTGGTGGAATACGTAAGATTTTTGTCTCTTTAAAGAAACCTCCTTCTGCAGATGTAACAGCCAATCACAGTCGTGGTATTGCTTCCTGTAATCTGTATTTCTAGGTACACTCACACTTCAATCCATCTTTCACTCCATTACTTTAATTTCTTGCTTCTTATAAAAGCAGGTTTAACTGCATTTAGCTTCAATCAGTCGATAAATGATGTATCAGTCCCGAGACCTGAGACCGACCCTACACTCTGACTGTACTGACTGATTTTAAATCACTGATCACAGAGAAAGTCAATGGCAACAAGAAGTTGCCTTTAACTTTACTTCCCAGTATCATCTTCATCAAAACAATAACAAATGAATGCGACAGTGTGTGTGTGTGTGTGTGTGTGTGTGTGTGTGTGTGTGTGTGTGTGTTAAAGGTTCTGTAGATCCCACTACACCACCATCATCTCACACCAAGACAAACACCTGAGGAGGGCCAATAGTTTAACAGGAGGGACTCACATGCACGAACACGCACCAGAGGGGGTGTGGCTTCGCTCTCTGCTCAGGACGCCACGACTCCTCTTTATCTTTACATAGAAAGCAGTTGTTTGCTGCTGTGTTGTGTTTAAAGTGTGGTTTACAGAACCTTTACAGGTCTGTGAGGACGTGGTGCCGGGGTGAAGACAACATCTGCTCTGCCACGTTCAGCCTCACATGCAGCAGGATATGGGTGTGTCCCTCTGAAGCTCATTAGCTAAAAACTGTTTGTGTGCAGCCTCTCCGAGTGTGATGCAGCACACAACACAAAACACAACACTCCTCTTTGTTATTGTGTGTGTTGTTGTATGCTTCAGTATTTGTAAAGTGTGTGTCTATGTTGTGTGTATTTGTCTGCAGAGCATGAGAATATATGTACGTGTACTTTACTTGTGTGTGTGTGTGTATGTGTGTGTGTGATCGGCCACATCAGAGCAACTCCAGTGATCATACCCAGATGACACAAAGAAACACACACACACACAAATCCCAGTGTTGCATGCATATCTGCATAAAGATGCACTGAATTTCACAATAACACATAATTATATATACTTTATACACACATACGGGATTGTACACATAAACTCACAACACTTCATTAACTCTGTGTCTCTCTCTCTCTCTCTCTCTCTCTCTCTCTCTCTCTCTCTCTCACACACACACACACACACACACACACACACACACACAGTAGAAGCTGATCCAGATGTTTTTTCCAAACAGAGCTGAAGACAAAGGAAGAAGAAAACTGAAAGAGCTGGAGAAGCAAAATGCTCAGTGTAATTAAAATCAGCACTGTGTGTGTGTGTGTGCGTGTGTGTGTGTGTGTGAGAGAGAGAGAGAAAGAGAGAGAGAGACAATAGAGTCTCTACATGTGTGTAACAGTTGTGTATGTTTTTGTGTGCATCTGGCAGTGAGTCTGTTTAGATGACTGTAACACTGTGTGTGTGTGTGTGTGTGTGTGTGTGTGTGTGTGTGTGTGTCTCCAAGAATAAATTGAAGCCAGAAGTGAGCTACTTTCAGAGCCAAGTTAGTATCCAACACTCCACCCTCAAAGGCTCATGGGAAATCTAAGCACTCCACGCTGCTCGGAGGAGGAGGCCCTCGCTATGAGAACCACACACACACACACACACACACCAGAAGATTTAAGATCACCACACACACACACACACACACACACACACACACACTAGCAGCTTTGTGCTGCTCATGTCAGGAAACATGTTTCATGCTGAGTCACATGATCAGACTGACGCCACTGTCATGTCTGTGTGGCCACAGCAGCCAGTTAGCTTAGCTTAGCATAAAGACTGGAAACAGGGGGAAACAGCTAGCCTGGCTCTGTCCAAAGGTAACAAAAAAACACCTCTGAAGCTGCACAAACACTGAACCTCTGACTGGTTTGTTCACCGTCCAGCAACAGTTACAATCAAGTTTTTTCAAACAAGACGACCGCAACCTCAAGGCAGCGTCAGCCTGAACAAGTCAACGTAGGAACCAGTCAGACGTTCTGCAGTAAAGTTCAGTTTTATATCACAGCTCAACCACAACATGTGAAACACTCCTCCAACACCACAACAAGCTGACTGCAGTTTATAACGTGTGAAATCAGATCTGAGATCAGCTCACACGACCAGAATCTCTGACCTGACAGAAACACAACCATCGTCGGAGAGCCAGGTCGTCGATTGGTCGCTGAGTAATCAGGTGATCAGATAGACTTAATCTCAGTTCTAAGATTAGTCATTTTGCCAGTATGCAGTCTGTTTGAATCTGAGTCCGTCTGTGTGTGTCTGTAACTACATGTGATGATGTCGCTCCCTGCAGTTCTGTGTCTGTGGAGTGAATCACCTCTCTTCACTGGTCCTGTGAACTAGTTTTGATGTAAAAAGGGTAAAACTGATCCATTAATCCAACAGGACCTGGAGCTAAAACAACATACTACACGACTTTCATGAATGTGAACGAATAGAGAGTAAAAACAGGGGCCAAGCTGTAGCCCACAGCACAGCTCCCTGAATCCATGGCTATCTGTTCCAAAGATTCGGTTTAAAACACCTTAAGTTAAGATTTTCCTTGAAGTCTGAAGTTTTCTTAAAATAAAAATAATAGGGACTTTAAGCAGCGACGGGTAGGGACGGCTACAGCACGACGTGTATGAAGTATTAAAGTCCTTAATGTGTCACACAAAACACCCTAAAACTTCTCCTTAAGGTTTCCTGAAAATGTTCAGTCCTTAGTCTGATACTTAAGGAATCACTTAAAGTCAGTTAAACTGTTAAACAAAAGACCAAAGTGACCAAACTAGGGAAAAAAACTAAAGGTACCTCTGAGTTTGTCTTAACTGTTATTAATGATCGCGCTATGGTTTTATGTCACATGATCTTTCTGGTGTTGTGTGGTGGAGCTGTTTCATGTCCACAGATCAGCTGTGTGTTTTAACTCTCTGACCATCTGATGAACAATGTGAAGTTCTGTCAGAACAGGACGAGATAGCAGTGCACTCAAACCAGAGTGAGTGATTTTAATCATGGTAACGCTCCATTTCATTGGTTGCATGTCAATGATGTCATATCTTGTATGTGCGTGTGTCAGTGTTGGGTTTGTCAGAAACTCAAGTCACATTTTACGATTCACTTTTTCCACCTTGGAGGTTTTCAGCTCTGTATCTGAACCGGATGAAGGATTGTAGTCGTTGGACGTCTGGATCTGAAGTTATCACAGAAACAAGCTGAGAAAATGTTAGACAGCTCAGCTCCAGCCAATCAGAGACGTCCTGTGTCACTGACTTTAAATGTGAAAGTGTTTGACTCAGTGTTTTTACTGGTTCTAATCAGCTGCTCTGTTTCTGTTGTGGAGAGGAGGAGACTCTGTGGAGGATTCAGCTCCAGGTCAAAACCTCCTGAACCTCTGACACTGAAGGATCCAGACCAGGAGAAGCTGACGACTACAACTCCCATGATCCCACGCTGCTTCATGACATCACCCAACTCCATCTTTTGTTATTGTTTTGATTGTTTGATGTGTTTGATGTTACCGGCTTCCCAAAAGTAACAACAGGTATCTAATGGCAACAAACAAATGGTCTCCATGGAAACAGTAGAATTTTACTGCTGTAAACTCTCTATCACTGCTGTAAATTACTTAACTTTTTTCTTAACTTAGGAAAAGCTTTAAGAGATTCAGTGCAACACCCTTAGCTGAGGAGAAATTAAACCTAAAGTTTACTACTTAAGGTGTTTTGTGCTGAATCTGGCAGCACTGGTCACAATGCACTTTCATTTAACTGGTATAACTGAGACATGGGTTACACACGGTCCCGTTAGTGACCAAGCTAAGCTAGCTCTGAAAGTTTTTTGCCCCCCCTCCTCAGAAACTCTTTATGCACTGAAGTGATGAACAGTCAGTGAGGTCGGGTCCAGGTCAGTGCTTCACCGGGCTGCTCCACCAGAACCTCCACGAAGACACAGAGAGGGATTTTACTGCGCCACAGTCTGGAGTCACTGAGCCTCTACAGCAGACCACATCCTCAGCTCCATTAATGATGATGGAGATGTGTGTGTGTGTGTGTGTGTGTGAGAGAGAGAGAGAGTCATCAGGCCATCCTCACGTCACCTCATTGTCCCCATTAGCACAAATGAAATGCTCACACCCACACTTTCTTTCAGTGCCAGTCTGTCTCTTCTCCAACATCTTAAGACAACACCAAGACCCCAGTGTGTGTGTGTGTGTGTGTGTGTGTGTGTGTGTGTGTGTGTGTGTGTGTGTGTGCCTATTCATAAGACATTTCACATACACTCGCTCTTTGTTAGATGTGATATAATAGGCTGCTTTTTCCTCTCTGTCAGTTCAGTACACTCCACTCTAAAATCACCCTTCTCTAGAACATGAAAACACATCTTATTTAGAGCTAGCCTAAATTAGCTTCTCTTGTGTTATATATTTGCAGCAGTTTGGTATCAAAATGAAACCAGAGCCAACCAAAGTGCATGGCTCCTACGAAATGAGCTGAAGTCATCACATCAGACTCAGGACACAAGTCACCATTTTGTTCCCACTTAGCTGGTTTAAATGACATGATGTGACCTTGGCATTATTTTCACCCTGTTTACCATCTTAGCTTAGCATGTTAGCGTGTTAACATTTGTTAATTAGCAGTAAACACAAAGTGCAGCTGGGGCTGATGGGAACATCAGAGGAAAAGTCAGAGGATCAGCAAAGTCAGTAGAGTTCCTCCTGAAGGGAACATAAACGTCTGAACAAACTCTCACATAAATCCTCAGATTACAGGAGGGACCGGGTGGGGGGGTGGGGAGGGGGGGTCCTCACAGGTCAGCACCGGAGACCTGAGTTGGGTCGGGTCCAAATTCTGCTCAGTAAAATCGGATGGGTCTTGTTTCCAGTCGGCGAAAAGGTTTTACCTGCTCCATCAGTGTCTTTACTGGCTCCATCAGTGTCATGCGTGTGGCTGGTCCCAGTGGATCAGTCCAAGGCTGATTCCCTTCCCCGTCCGGCCGTGGACCCAATACTGGTCTGTCTTTACTGAGATGGAGAACCTACGAGCTGCTACAGGCTGGTGCTGGTTTTCTTCTCCTCCATGTGTCCGTATCCGGTCCGGCCGTTCTCGGGTCTAAACCTGACCCATGAGACAGAAGGCCCCTGGGTTGGGACCTGCAAACGGCCCCCACCCCCTCTGTACAGGAGCACAGCCAGACTGAAAGAGACACTGTGTCTGTTTGTGGTTGAGTTTGTGTTGCTCAGTGTCTCTTTATGGTTGTGTAGTGTCTATTTGTGTTGTTTTGTGCGTCTTTGTGATTATATAGTTTCTCTTTGTGGTTGTTCCGTGTCTGTTTGTGGTCATCTTGTGTCTCTTTGAGGTTGTTCATGGTCTGTTTGTGTCTGTTTGTGTTGTTTTCTGTCTCTTTGTGATTATTGTGTGTCTCTGCGGTTGTTGTGTGTCTCTTTGTCATCATTTTGTGTCTCTTTGTTTTTGTTTAGTGTCTCTGTGGTTGTTCTGTGTTTGTTTGTGTTGTTTTGTGTCTCTCTGTGGTCATTGTGTCTAGTAGTTACTTGTTAATTTTCAGAAACATGTTTTGTTCCTCTGGTGTGTGTGTGTGTGTGTGTGTGTGTGTGTGTGTGTGTGTGTGTGTGTGTGTGTGTGTGTGTGTGTGTGTGGGTCCAGACTGAAACACCTCAACAACTTTTGAGTGGACTGTTCATGTTCCCCTGAGGATGAACTGTTGATATAACGTTATAACCCTGCTGATCCTCTGACCTCCGACTGATCTGAGCATTCTGGGTAAATATGTGAAGATGTCACAGTGAGGTCAGATCTGGACTCCAGGTCCAGGTCCTGGTCCAGGTCCTGGTCCAGGTCCAGTGTTAAAGACCTGAACCAACTCTCCAAACAAAAAACAATGATGGAGTCTCAGCACTTTAATGTGTCACCAGAGAGGAGGAGGAAGAACTTGATCCTTTACAAGTACACTGTACGAGTACTTCATTACAAGTAAAAGTCCTTCATGAAGTACACGTACACAAGTACTATCAGCTGTAGTTAAAGTACTGATACTGTTCAAGAATACTTGCACTTTAACAGACCTTAAACTGTTGTTTTCATACTGTAGGACTGTTGAACAGAGGATCTCAACACTCCCTCCCTCCAAACCTCCGCAAACAGTTCCGAGGAAAAGAGAGAAGCCCGGAGATCAGGCAGCACTCACAAGCGGCCAAGAGGACGAGGATCCCGGTCCACAGCGTCCAGCACCGAGCCATCATCTGCGGGCAAAGTCAGCCGGAGAAACACAGGGGCGCTCGGTCCGTCCGTCCGCCGCTCGGCCGGTCATGTATGCAGAGAGAGAAATCCAGATGTTTTTCATCCAGATGTGGTTTAGCACCGCCCACCGCTGCTGCTGCCGCTGTCAGCACGGCTGCTGCTCTGCTCAGTTAATGCACAGCACCCATTACTGCAGGGTGTTTCTTCTTTGGGATCAATAATGTTATTTTGAAGACAAAGAAATAAGGATGGCAGGGAAACTGTGGGCCCATATCATTCACTGACTGGATAATAACGTGAACTTATGAAATAATTTACGAAAAGGCCTAAATACAATCTTAACAAATACAATGTCTTAATCCCCCAAACCACCAATAAACTTAATTAAATGCAATTGGGAAAATAATTCTTGACAGCTCCTGAGCACTGGAGGAAAGTGATCAAAGCTGGACTGAACTGAAGGTTGGGGGATGGGCCAGGGAGGAAGCCACGAAATCTGGGGGCAGATGGAGGTGGTTTTCTATAACTTAAGACTTTTTTCTGTGGAATCTGGTGTGTATCGAGGAAAAGTAGATACACGGGAGGCGTGAAGACTCCAGGTGGGTTGACCCAGTGTGAGCGAGAGAGGCCGGGGGACAGGGAGAGAGGCTGGGAGAGAGGCTGGGGGAGAGGGAGAGAGGGAGAGAGGCTGGGAGAGAGGGAGAGAGGGAGAGAGGGAGAGAGGGAGAGAGGCTGGGGGAGAGGGAGAGAGGGAGAGAGGCTGGGGGAGAGGGAGAGAGGGAGAGAGGGAGAGAGAGGGAGAGGGAGAGAGAGGGAGAGAGGGAGAGGGAGAGAGGCTGGGAGAGAGGGAGAGAGGGAGAGAGGCTGGGGGAGAGGGAGAGAGGGAGAGAGGGAGAGAGGGAGAGGGAGAGAGAGGGAGAGAGGGAGAGGGAGAGAGGCTGGGGGAGAGGGAGAGAGGGAGAGAGGGAGAGAGAGGGAGAGAGAGGGAGAGAGGGATGTCGCTGTGCCGTGGGTCAGGTTGCGTGGCCGCTCTGGTTCTGTGCGGCCTCAGCTCCCTCACACATGCTTCCACTCAGAAACACGTCCAGCTCGGCCCTAGAGGAAGCAGAGGGAGCATTAGACTTTCTTTTTTTATAAAGGAAACATGAGATATCACGTTGACATACGTTTTCAGATGATTATCTTTCATCACCTTTATCTCTGAGATGTTTCCACAGCTGTGGTCAGGTCACTGGCTGCACATGATGTGGAGGGACACACACCTGTCGATACCAGGTCTCAGTGCAGACTCAAAAACATGTATAAATGTATGAGGAGTTCTTATTTTCATCTTCATAATGTTCCTGATATAACCAGTTTTCAGTATTATTATAATCACTTTGTTTTCATTTCTCCAACACCTATGTGTTGGCCACAAAGCAAACTGAAGCAGAACCAGAGAGCGGACGGGAGCAGGCTCATTCCAGCTCGCTGGTCAGGCTCTAGTGAGACCACAGTGATGTGAGGATCCGTCAACACACTGACACACAACCAGTTCTGCATGTTTCTGCTTTCACCTTCACTCTGCCTTCTCCCTGCTCACCCTTCACCTGCACCAAAGTCCCTAAACATTTTATATGTTTTACCACGGCCTCCAGTCAGACCTCCTGTGTAATTATTCAGCCATAAGTTAAAGTCAAAATATGTTCTGTGTTAAAATAAAAACCGGATTCACATTCATCCGCTGAAGGGTGGAGGTCCTCAGGCTGACACCGGGGTCATTCTTACTCTCTCCAGCCGGTGGCGCTGATTCACCTCCGCTGTTTGGCAACGGCGAAAAAACAGCAAGAAGAAGAAGCGGCTTTTATTGTGAAATGATTACCTGCTGCAGCTGGGAAAGAAACTTACTTCTGCCATTTGATTGGGTCAAAGTGAAACTTAAAACCGCAAAGATCCAGCCGGGATTTGGTGCGTTAGAGTTGACGTTAATGTCTGGAGTTTGCTTCTTGTAACAACGTGAATGTCGGTGAGAAAAACGGCAGCAGGAGGGTTTTAGGTCCGGGCCCCTCAGCGGTGACTGCAGCGGGGTTACTGCCGTCAGAGAGCTGCGCTCAGCGGAAGCGCAGCTGGACTGTGGCCCCGCCGCGGGTTCCTGCCGCTTCTCAGGCTGAGCCGAGGCTGCAGAGATGCAGAGGAGGCTGCTGCTGGTGTCCAACTCCACCCTGCACGGCGGCGGCTACCTGGACCACTGTCAGCAGGACATCTCCCGGTTCTTTGGAAAGTAAGTTGCAGCGCAGCAACATTCACTCTGCGAAAAACAAGTTCACGGCTTTGCGGAAAAATCCAATAGCGAATTCCGTTCACAAATTGCGAAATTGAATATGTCCATGTTCATTTGCAAAGATACATCTCTTTGATCTTGGATCAATATCCTATGAGTATCAGTAGTTTTCTTGTAAAGTTCGGCATAGGCTACAAGTAGTACTTTGTGATGAATACTTAAAAAAATCTTAAATACATGCATGTAAAAGTATCAAGCCAGGTCTCGTTCAGAATAAACTATCATTAAAATGCCAGGTTTTACAATGGAGTTTGGTGTAGAGAGATTTTATTGGCATTTGAGTGTGAATGGCACATACACAGTAAAACAGTGTCACATTTAAGACTAACACCCGCTTCTGTTTACTGCTGTGGAAAAATCAAATAGCGAATTCCGTTCAAACATTGTGAAATTAACAATTTCCATGTTCATTTGCAAAGATACATCTCTCTATGATCATGGTTCAATATGCTATTTGTAGCAGTAGTTTTCTGGTAAATTTTGACATACAAGCAGTACTTTTCCATGAATATTTTAATGAAGAAAAAAATCTTAAATACATGTAAGTAAAGGTATGAAGTCAGGCATTGTTTATTATAAATTATCATTAAATTGTCAGATTTTTCAATAGAGTTTGGTGTGGAGAGACTTGGCCTTTAAGTGTGAATGGTATCGAGATTTTAATTCATTATCAGGTCAGAAATTGATCCATATTAATGCTTATTTGACAAAGTCTTACATGACCATTACAGTGACAAACATGGTGACTGGTACTTTGTGTTTTCTGTGTCTTTCAGAGATGTGAAGAGAGTGCTGTTTGTACCTTATGCTCTCCATGACAGAGATGCCTACACCAAAACTGCCAGGGACAAGTTTAAGACTCTGGGTAGGTGTGTGTGAGCATATGTGTGACATTATCAGGATAGACTGACTCAACTGAAAGGTGTTTGGCTCCTGCAGGTTATGAGGTGGACGGCATCCACGAGGCCTCGGACCCCGTCGATGCTGTCAGGAAGGCTGAAGGCATTTTCATAGGTGAGGAGCAATAAGGCCAGGCAGCTCAGTGCAGCATCCCATTCTTTTTTCTTTTACTTTGCCCTGTTTCATTCCTTTAACTTCTTCCTTTTCTCCTCCTTTCTTTTACTCACCTTCTTTTCCTTGCTTCCTGTCATTCCTCCTTCCTTCCGTCCTCTTCCGATACCTCCTCCCTTGTTTTCTTTCTTCCTTTCCTTCACTCCTCAACCAGCCTGTCCTCTCAGTTAGTCTGCAGCGTGGACATGTGAAATATTCATGGCAGTGTGTGTTTTGCAGGAGGAGGTAACACTTTCCGGCTGCTGAAGAGTCTCTATGACAACAAGGTGGTGACAGAGATCAGGAGGAGGGTGCTGGAGGTGAGGGCGACATCAGCTCACTGTCAGATGTGTCAGCTGATAAACGACAAGACCCTGAAGCCCAGAAACAAATATATATTTTTAAAAATAGCTTTCTAGCTTTCTAGTTCTTCCTCCCCTCTGTCATTCATCGCTCCTCCTTCCTTGTCATCCTTCCCTCCTTTATGTCTCATCACCCCCACCCCCCTGCAGGATGGTGTCCCCTACATGGGCTCCAGTGCCGGCACCAACGTGGCCACCGTCAGCATCAACACCACCAACGACATGCCCATCGTCTACCCGCCGTCCTTCTCCGCCATCGGCCTCGTCCCCTTCAACATCAACCCTCACTACCTCGACCCCGACCCCAACAGCCGCCACATGGGGGTGAGTCAGAAAAAGCAAACTCCATTAGAAATGATTTGTCCTTTTGATCAGAAAAATCAGCCTTTGTCTGACTCTTCACTGACGGAGAACAATCCAAGTCCAAGTTCTTGTTTCGGTGAACAAGGTGTGAGAAAAGACCCTAAAAACACAAGTGGGGAGATTCTGCAGCAGCTTTAATGTCCGGAGCTTTAATCTAATCTTGAAATGCCGCTGTCACTATAATGTTCCTAACACGTTAATCAGTGATCATTACAGGGCTGGCAGTGGGATTGTTTTTCCTTCTGACAGAGCCAGGCCAGCTGTGTCCCCGTGTTTCCAGTCCTTATGCTAAGCTAACCGTCTCCTGGTAGTAGCTACATATTTGCTACAGACGTGATCTCTGCATATAAGTATATTGCTGATAAATGTGCAACTATTCTTTTAAATCTCCCAACATGATGAAATTTAAAAAGATCAGTCGCAGTCAGGATGTAACAATAATTAACGTGTAGTGCTGAGGTATATTATTTTTCACCTCGAGGATAGTTTACTTTTAAAACATCTACCTACTACCTGTTAAACTAATGAACATGACAGAAAAACATTGTACAGTTGGAATAAGCATCAAATGCTTCACAATAAAAGCCCTGTTAAGGAATGTAGGGTTTTTGTGTACTGAAATGGTAGACGTCTTTTAATTTGAAATGGTTACAGGGAGGGTTGAGTTTGTTTTTGCAGCATAATGCAGTAAATTTACCAGGTATCAAAATGAGTCCAATCAGACTTGAGTGATCAGAAGTAGGAGCTGAATTTGTAGTTCCCCAGGACTGGACGCAGGCAGACAATGGGCCTCAGGCAACAACCTGTTCTGTTAACACATTTGTGGAATTGTTTGCATACACCAGTTATCTTGAACTTTGAATTTTCCCTTGGGCACAAACAGAATTCCCAAGAGGTCAAGAGCAGACCTGTTGAGCGAGTCCTGAACGTGTTTCACCATATAGTGCCTGGGGCCTTGATTTTCCTCAGCTGCAGGCGACAGGTCTTTCTTTATCAGAGGCGGGCTGTTCTTTCTTCTTCCCTCTGTGTGATAAGCTCTCACGGCTCAGTCCAGTGTGACGTTCTGTAGAGATAAGGATGCAGTAAATCAGTGAGCGTCTCACCATAGTCTTTGTCTCTCTGGCCGCAGCCTCGTTCACACAGCATGATAACGATACTGAACCTGCTGTGTCATCAGGAGAGTTTACCACCCTCATGGTGCTTTTATCACTTTCCTCAGGCTCAATAAAACTGGGTTTGTGATAAATGATGAAACTATAACTTGTCATGTTTTAAGCTCAACGCCAACATTGAGCTGCGGATGATGCGAGAAGTCAGAGGATCGTTGTAGTTATTTCAGTTCTGAGGGGACCATGAATGTCTGGTCAACAACTGCTGGATGGACTGTGATGAAATGTGGTTCAGACACGGAGCCACGCTGCTAAACCTGTAAAATAGATACAATACGATATATTTAATGGATAAAAATGAGTTTTAATAAATGATTTATGGGGAGATAATTATCTGGTGAGCTGAGGAGTCCTGAGGGCAAAGACCGGATCCTATCGAGTCCTAAATCTAAAAACCAGTACTTCAGGTTCAACACTTTACTCTGACACATAATATGGAGCCTTTGAAGTAAATGAGTAACCAGCGTCATGATGATGACAGTGGAGCAGACACATTTTGGACTAGTTGGATCCTGTTGAGGGATTTGTGCTCTCCACCTGTTAAAACACCACCGCACCTGCAACCAATGATTTTCATTATTGATTAATCAGCTGTTTGATCAGTAAAATGGCAGTAAACAGTGAAAAACAACAATAATGATCAATCAGCTTATTGCTTCTGTTCTACCTGCAGTTTTCCAGTGTGAACGAAGGCGTCTGTACCCACCTCTGATTCCTGGCTGTTTATATGGAGATGATAAAATCAGGACTGGAAGAGTTTAGTGAGGTCATAGTAAAGTTTTTAGGATGATGGTCCTCAATCAGTCACGTTCTTTGCTTGTGCAGCAGTGAAACAAGATGAAACACGGAACATGAACACATCACATAATTACAAAACAGGGATAAAGAAAGTTACAACAGTAAAAAATCAAATTAAAACAGTTTTGAAGTTAGTTAAAATGAAATGGTCACAAACAGGTGATTGAAACAAGCAGATCATGAACATGTGTGACGGACACTGTGGAGACAGAGGGAGGGACACATTCAGTAAACACAACCAGGCTTTGCTAATGCACTGCACAGGTTGGTGGTTGTCACTGATGTGAACACATGCCTCAGGCCTGAACGGTGCAGTAATATCAAAGACAAAGCTGCAGATATCATCACTGTTATCCTGCTGCTTTTCATTTGAAAGCTTCGTGTTCGCTGCCTGAGGAAGTCGTGCAGCACGTGAAGCTGTGGAAACTGCAGCGGTGAACATGAAGAAGTGCAGTGTCAGCAGACTGATTCAGCCTGAAGGGCTGGCTTCCTGCTTTTTGATTTGACAGCAATAATTCACAGTTTGGATCCCAGGAGGTTTTGTAAATGGCAGCTGTCCCATAATATCCCATAATCCCCTGCTGCTTTCAGCAGAAATTAGGTTATTGATTGTGTCTTTTGATTAAATTGTCCTGTTTCAGTTCAGTTTCTAGTCTCAAACTGGAGAAAAACAAAGAATATTATGATATATTGATAATGAATAATCAAATATCAATATCAAATACCTGCTGATATACTGTGTGTGTGTGTGTGTGTGTGTGTATACATCATCACAAAGCAGCACCAGGCTGAGAGTGGTTGTATTTTATTTATATATATATATATATATATATATATACACACACACACACACACACATACATACACATATGTGTACGTGTGTGTGTGTATTTCCAGTTAGGTTAATTTCAAACAGGATACTGATTATCTATTATTGTTCATTAATACACAGTGTCTGTTGTCAGACCAGGTGTGTGTGCGTCCTGATTATTTGCACATTTTAAAAATGAAGCAGAAATGTAGTGAATTCACTTAATTCCTAAAATATCTCAAAATCTGTTTCGTTCTTTGCTGAGGTTTAGCTGGACGTCCTCTAAATTGATGCTAAGCTAGCTCAGATGCTAAGTGACAGAGCCTTATTAGTTCGATGACTAATGCATTGTACTGTTTCTGTAACACACACAGTGTTTTCTGTTGTTGATGTTGTTGATGTTGTGATGTTGTTACAGGAGACCAGAGAGCAGAGGATCACCCAGTACCACGAGGAACCTGGGACTCCCTCTGTCCTGGTGAGACGGGCCGTATTTCCTAGTTTCTCCTGAATGTAAACTCAGTGTCTCCTCCAGGTTTACTGCTACATTTACACTCGCCTCCTCCTCCTCTGTAACAGAAACTAAAGTTCAAACGGAAATCAAATATTTAAGATAAATCACAATTGCACAGAGGCTTGACAGCAAGTATAACAATGGAAAAAACCTGTTATTCTCCAAATCCTTTTCCTAACAATGTCCCCAGTGCTCCATCCTCATAATCCCTCCCTGGGATGTACACTTTTATTTTGAAAACAGGAAGTGATGAATTGAAGTAAGGGTATTTTAACAGCGATTTAAAAAAACATTGAAGTAGGAAATGATTAATGAGTGAAAAGTGTATTTCTGTTTAAAAAGAGCAGTGTGGTGAGCGTCACCTGACTCTGCTGTTGCAGTTTCTGCTGTGCACGATGCGGAACCGCGTCAGTCTGGTTGTGCCAGACGAGACCAGGCCGAGAAGATGAGTCCTGACTTTTATTAGAGAACTGACAGTAGTTTTGTTTGTGTTGTCAGGGTCTGAGGGAGGGGTCCATGCTGCTGGTGGAGGGGGACAAAGCCACACTACTGGGAACCACCAAGGCCAGACTCTTCACCAGGTCAGCCCCCCGCGAGCCTGACAGCAGACCAGTAAAACCAGTAACTCACAGTTCTCACCGTTGTTTTGTTTTGTTGTTTCAGGGGGAAGCCCTCGGCGGAGTACGACCCAGGAAGCGACCTGAGCTTCCTGCTGACAGCCGCACACTGACTCACAGCTGTCAGCACCTCACCCCCCCTCGATGACACTGTTGAGGATGACAGTGCTTTGATGATTGTCCTTAATAAAAGTTTTAAAGAAACATTGTGGTGTCTCTGTCTCTTAATATTTCACGTAGACTGCCTGGTTTAACGACCATGACCCCCTCAGCACACAGATCTGGTCCACTGGTCCACGGCCAGAACAGAATCCACACTTTTCCTCCTGGATCCGGTATTCGACAGTCGGTTAGACACTCCTTTCCAGAACCCTGCATTAGACTTTCCCCAGCTGAGCAATGTGATCCCCTGATAATTGGAGCGGACCCTCTGTTCCCCTTTTTTAAGAATGAGAACTGCTCCACCACTCCACAGGCTCTTGACCTCAGCAACCTCTGCCAGGGATATGGGTGAATTCAACAGTGTCATCAAGACTACCCATGGAATCAAATTCAAGTCGCTAACGCTGCCTTCAGAGTGACTTCTGGGTCTGCACCATCTACTTGAACTCAATCATACAGACTAACACTCCTTCAGCTGCCATCCCTGCCGTCCCCAGACTGTTCTCCTCTGTGGTTCTCCGATGGTGGAACCAGCTATGACGTTCTATGAGAGCAGGAGCATCCCTCTCTATTTTCAAGAATCTCTTGAAAACCCATCTCCGACGAGAGCACCTGCTTTCCTAAAACCTTAACATGTCTAACTAACACTTACTGTGCACTTTCGATGCATTTCCCTGCACTCATTAGATAGATGTAGTAATTTACACAAAGGTTTCCCACTGCACTGTAGCTTCACTGACATGTAGGTTGCTTTGGATATACGTATCTGCCAAATGAGTAAATGTAATGAAAGTCTTCCAACTCTGCCTCCTCCATGGGGGACCTGTTATCCAGATTCAGGAGTTTCCTCGAAGTCTTCTTTCCACCAGCGAACAGCATCTCCAACTGGGTCACCAGTTCTCCCTGACTGAACGCAGCCTTCAAGCCCTGCTGCTCTGTCCAGTTTGCCAGAACTTCCCTGAGGCCAAATAAAACAACTTTTACAACAGGAGTTTAATCTGCCCATGACAGCAGCAAGTATGTGATGAGGTCCAGTGAACAGTGTGCTGACAGAGTGGATGTGGTCTGTTCTTCTCTTTATCTCTGTAATTACACAATAAGAAAAAGGCTTAAACACCTGGGATGTGGTCACAAAGTCTTTTTTGCTTAGGAAGGTTCCAAACTGGATGAAAGGACCCGGAAGTATCTAAGCAGCAGCCGTGATAAGAGCTGTTCAAATTCTCTAGTTGATAAGGAAAGGAGCTTCAGTGTTTCCTATCTTATCTCCTTTAGCATAGGTAACACTGGAACTTCCTTCACGAAAAGAAGGACAATTCCTTGCCACAGCAACATTTAAATCTACGCGCCGGCAAACCCACATAAATCTAGAAACAACAATAAGATTTATTCTCTTTAAATCTGTCCAGATTTCTAGTAACAATATCATCATAACAAAATACTATATAAATATAATTTCTGTTGTGATTTGGTGCTATAAATAAAACTGTTAACTGCAGTTGTTGTAAACAGAAAACAGGGTCATTATACAGGTCAGCAGGTGTTTTAGGACCAGGACCAGAGACAGCAGTGACAGTGGATGTTCAGAGCCATATTCAGGAATGCAACTGAGCAGGAATGTTTTTTAAAGGTCATTTCACTGAGATGCCACAGAGCCCTGCCCTCTGTATATTACAGGGGGGGGGGCCCAAAATAGCCAAATATGAACAATGAACAATGTATGAGCTGCTTGTGATGTGATGTTTGCCCTTGTTCGCTGTTTGCTCCTGGTGTTCAATTCAATTCAATTCAATTCAATTTTATTTGTATAGCGCCAAATCATAATATACATTATCTCAAGGCACTTTACAGGGTCAGGTCAAGACCTTACTTTGTTACAGAGAAAAAACCCAACAGTTCCCACAACGAGCAAGCGCTTGGCAACAGGGGGGAGGAAAAACTCCCTTTAACAGGAAGAAACCTCCAACAGAACCGGGCTCAGGGTGGGGGGGTCTGCCTCGACCGGTTGGGTTTAGGAGAAGATAGAAAGAGGGGGAGGGGGAGGAGAGAAGAGAGAGAGAGAGAGACCAGGAACAGCTGTGTAGGTAATGGTGTTATCAATAATAATGACAGGTAACAGTGGTTGGGGTTGTGCTTGATTTAACTGCCCCGGCAGATTCGATTTGTTGCTGTCATTTTGTTGTGATGATCGTATTTGCCTCCTACGGTGTGGTGGTTCATGAGTGATAGCATCATACAGGTGCTGATGATACCTTAATAGATATGTTTTCTTCATTTGTACTTTCTTTTGTTGTCTTCTGTGTTTTTGGTTTTATTGTTATTATCATTGTCATCGTCATATTTTTGTTCTGTGGGAGGTTGTTTTCTTTTGTTTTTTGTTTTTTCCTTTATGCAAATCCAGTAAAAAGTGAATTCCAAAAAGGTAATGTCACCCTCAATGAGTGAACGTCTTCACTGGGGGCAAAAACACACAAAAAAACTTACAAATTTTAACTACAGGCTGTGACAGTGCTTCAGGCTCAGTGACAACATTAGATCATCCATCACCGTGTGACAGTGGACATTCAGAGCTGTACAAAGGAAACTGACTGAGCAGGAATGTTTTTAAAAGGTCATTTAGCCTTTTACAGTTTTTCACAATCACTAAAACTGTTTTATCTGTGATTAAAATCAAACACTGATTTCAGATCAGACACAAAGCCAATCACAATAAAAACACAACACACAACTGAGTGTTCATTACACACTACATAAGAAAAATGGAAGACACAATGTTCAGACTCTGTAGCTGTAGAAATGTTTTTCTTTTTATAATAAAGGTGGGAAATAAAGAATCTGCCCGTGACAGCAGGAACATGTGATGAGAGCCAGTGAATAGTGTCCTGACAGAGTGGGTGTGGTCTGTTCCCCTCTTTATCTCTGTGATTACACATTAAGAAAAAAGCCACCATGTTTTCCTGATGTCAGTTTGTCCCAGCATTTACAAAGATACCCAGAGCATCATTTGTTTCTCCTCTGCACCTAAAAACCCAAACATACAAGATGGCAGATGAAATGTCAGGTATACCAAGCTCCTCAGAAATATCTGTGCAGTCCCTCTATAGAAGAGACAAAATATCATAACAAGGGACAACTAGGGAACAATATCACTGTCACAGTTTCTGACTTAGTGATGTTGTACAAGCAGAAAATTACAATTAATCATGTGCCAATTAAAGTGCACATCATGTATTACTGGTTATAATTTATCATACAAATCATATTGTCCTACAACTTTACCACTGTGTTAAAATGAGTAATTTTTTGACGAGGTTACTGATTAATGGACTAACAACTGCAGAGCTGAACCATACAGAGAGACGGTGTCCTCACCACGTGACACACTGTAGTTTGGTAGTTTGCTTTTCCATATCCAAGAGCAGTATATGTCAGAATATGGAAAAAGTATTTGTTTTACAGTAATACACTGACATTGCGGTGTAGTTTGATTTTGATAAGTATTTATGTTGTTTTGAACGCAGGGTTTCATTTTGCAAGATACGTGATACATGATGTGTGATTTTGTGATTGTGTTAAGTGCTTTAAGAAAATGAGCCTCGTTCTCAAAATCGTGCTCAAGTGATTGTAAGAAACTGTAATGTCCTTGTTTGGGCTCCTCAGTCTTATTAATATTCATTATCCTGGTGAGAGTGGTCAACACAGAACACACAGATCACACACAGGTATGCTGAAAATGTGGCAAGTCTTTGTGTTCAAGTATACTGTCACTCTGTAATGTTCTAAAACCAGTTTTTTATAATTAAGCTTGTACAAAAATGTCACCTGACACCTCAGACGTCACCCGTCTCTTGGGCTGGACACACATAAAAAGGTGGAACATTGAGGCCTGAGACCACATCTCTCAGAGACCAGACAGCCGAAGCCTCGTCAGAGAACATCTTCTCCCAGGTCGTCCAGAAACCTCCAGAAGGTAAGACACCCAGTCTCTGCCTCTTTGTTTCTGCACTGTGGTGAGTCAGGTCCAGAAGACCCATCAAAACCACACAAATCTGTCTTTATTCTGCTAAAGGCTGCTGCAAACTTCTTCATCTCAAAATGTAAAAAATGAGGTTTTACATCAACATGTCACATTTACTGTGGTGCTTTCTTTACATTTGGTATGGGCCTTGGTCGACAGCCAGAAAAACTGTATAGAAGTTAATACATGGTTCAACCATGAAGAGTCTGCAGCTGTAAATGTTTATATTCAGTCAATAATCAGAAGATCAGTGATCAATCAGTCCACTGAGTCGTCTCTCTAAAGAATTCAAGTGTTAAAAAGACAGTGTCTGCTGGAGGAGGATTTTACACAACCTGCTCATACAGAAATGTAATATATCATATACCTATATGTCCATACATCACATCATATATTATAATCACATAGAGCATATACATTGAATTCAATTGAATTCATATGTTCACCTTTACAAAAACAACATACATATAAAATGTGTAAATGCTTATATATGTTTTTCTCATTAAATTTTGATCAACTTTAAACATGTCTGCCTTCCCATGCTGGGAAAGTGGTCTCAGACTTCTGGACACTAATATATATATTATCAACATTTATTTACAGGCCTGGTAACATATGTCTACAATATAAGAATATATACATAAATATAGACATTTATACAGGCTAGAGATAAATTATATGGAAATATCTGAAATTGTTCTGATTTCTAATAGATTTCATGTATAATCTTTACGTATATGTTTGTATTTTATATGTATATATATTTCAAATATGTACATATATTACATGTCGTAGGGGTGGCAACCAAAAAATGGTCTAATGACTAATCTATAAAGCATAAATGAATGTTTTATTTACATTAATAATTACATGTTATGACTGATTAAATTCAGTATTACTAATAAAGTAAAATATAGGAGAGTATCTTTGTTGCTAGGAGACATCTAGTGGTCGTAGTAATGATGACAGGAGCAAAGGGAAAAGTGCGGTGACGTAGTTTATAGAGCGACAGAGTCCACGTCAGGAGGAGGTTGGGGTGGATGGATGAATATGACACAGGAGAGCGGTGTTCGATTCCCATGTGACAGGAGCAGTTTGTGTTGTTTCTATGATCCATGACCGTTTGTTGTTATTACTGTTACCATGACAACCAAAGTCAGGTACACCTGCCTCTGTAGGGGCACTATTTCAGGAGACGCATCAGGGTTGTTGTCACAGACTGTTTATAAACCTGGACGTAGACTCCAGGTCTGAAAAGTGAAGCCGATGCTGAAGAGCCTTAAACCTTCATTCTCTCTAACGACCATCAGGGGGCGACTCCACTGGCTGTAAACAGAGTCTGATTGTATTGAAGTCTATGAGAAAATGATTCGACTTCTCACTTGATCTATTACCTCAGTAACCGTTTTCCTGATGAGTTTATGTCTCAGTCTCTAGTTTCAAGTCCTCTTCAATAGAACATGATCATTTTTTAAATTATGGTCCATTTAGAGGAAAACAGACCATTAAGCAGGGGCGGAGCTACCGTGTGATTGACAGACGGTACCACACAATCTTGCACAAAAATGCTCTCCATATAAGAATCAAATTAAACAGTAAACCTGATTTTATTGTTGTCATGTTTAACTCATTTTTAAAACGTGTCTTGTTTGGAGGCTGATCCAAACCAGACCGTGATGGACTCACAGAGACTGTGGGTTTATGTGATGTGTGATTGACACTTTCACGTGTGGAACTGTGGTCAGGTGAACTGAACTGAGTGAGATTTCGGGTGTGATGTCATTGTCGCTGTGCAAACACTGGTCAGAGTTGTGATGTGTGAAGGTGAAGATATGACTGCTCTGTCCTCCAGCTCTCTGTCAGCGGACCGCTCTCCTCCGACATGCTCTTCATCCTGTTTTACCTGGCTGCACTCAGCCAGACTGCAGGTAAGAATGCACACACCTGCATCCACACGGCAGCCATGTTGAAACTCTGCCAACTCTATCACCTGAACTGAAGCAAGAAAATCTTTGCCCAGCTGAGTAGTTAGTAAACTGTTGTTCTAACTTCTACTGTTGTCCTGTGAGTTAACATGGCTCCTGGGGGCTCCTGTAGACTCCTGTAGGCTCCTGTGTGTTGTTGTCAACAACATGAACAAGCTGGTTTTCACATGGAACCAGTGCTCCAAGTAGTTCCAATGAAACCACAAACCACAAACTCCACTGGATCAGGGTGGAGGCAGAAATCTCAGAGCTCGGCAAACATGAGTCAACGTGTTGCTTTGTAATGTGAGGGAACTGATTGTTGAACAGGGCCCTCAGGGGTCCTCAAGGCCAAATGATAATGTTTTAATGTTCTCTTATTTCACTCTCTTTAAGATTGTAGCAACCATAAATCCACATGCACTTTGATCGGCTCCACTGTCATTGGTTTTGGCGACAATGTCACCACTGTCTCGGACCGCTGTGGTTACACTCTGATGTCACATGGGGGTGTCCACATCGTGGCAGTCTTCCAAGAACGCCGCCGTAAAGACGTTAGTTTTCTGGAACAAATGATCCTGCATTTGGATGGGGAGCGCACGAACATTCACCTGAAACAAGGCGGGAGAGTTCAGGTGAGCCCCCTACAGCCACAGTTTGATGTGGAGGGAGTAATGTCTGAACAGCATCCAGCTGTTATGTGGGTTGAAGTTTCTTCCCTGGTGTTTATACTGTCCTTGAACTTACCTCAAACATCATCATGTGATCTCAGAACCAATCCTGTCAACTTGTGGGGACGGGGGGCGGGGCTAAATAAACCTGAAACCTCCTCAGTACAGAGAGCCAGAGTTAGCGTACACTATGTCAGCCACTGCCAGTTACAAGCTAACCATGTTAAACAAAATAAGAATCACAGCAGATGATTTTTTACAGAGTTTAAAACATGTCTGAAGGAACTTTAAAGATTTTTACCTCTTACCCTTTGAACTGTGGTGGAGGGGACGTGTCCAAACTGGACATAGTAGAGTAGAGAAGCAGAAGCTGTGCGAGTGGACTGAAGTGTGGGGTAAATGGACTTCCTCTTCAGCTGTGTTGGTCACATTTGAACCAATGTTTTCTCCCTCTGCTGTGACGCAGCTGAACAACACAGAGCTGAGCCTCAACAGTTCACTTCAGCTTCCCGGTGTGGAGCTCTCCAAGGACCGAACTGGAGTCACTGCCAGGTTGATCTCCTTCAACGCCTCTGTCTTCTTCAATGGCTACACCGCACAGATCCACATGACAAGTAAAAACAAGGCTGCAGATTTTACTCAATGACACCTGCTCCATATGATAACAGTGAACAACTAATATTATTATTTTGCCATATGCTGATGATACTGTGTTGGTTGCTGAGAGATTTATTCACGAAAATCTTACCCACTGGGTCACCGGAAGTATCTTTATTTTGTTGAAATGAAACATGATAATCACAGAGTTGATATTGTGGCTGTCTGGATCAGTTGATGACGTCTGTCCTTTAATGAGCCGCCATGTGCATCCAGTCTGACTTTGATTCCTCTTCGTCTCAGACGAGTCCGACGTGCAGGGTTTATGTGGCAACGGGACTGTAAGTGATTTGGTGTTGTCTAAGCACAGCTCCCGCAGGTAAGTCGCTACACCTCAACATCCCACTGCATTTACTGTATGTAAATACACACCCTGACCCTCTGCTGTCTGCACCCCCCCCCCAGCTGTGCATTGAAGTACCCTGAAATTCCTGACCCCACCATCAACTGCACCATAGTGACTGAAAGGTGAGCATGCACATACCTGAGCACGCACACAGCTCAGCCGGCGTCACTTCATGTTGTCATGCACATTTACTGTGCAAGTACTGTACTTAAGTACAAATTTTCAGGTGCTTGGGGTAACGTGATAGCTGAGTGGTTAGGGCATGTACCACGTGAGCGCAAATGCTCTTAGCAGATGGGTCTCAGGTTTGACCTGTCACTCTCTACTGTCCTGTTAAATAAAGGCACAAAATACCCAAAAGATATCTTTGAAAAAAAAGAGGGGGTGGGGGAGGAGAGAGGAAAGAGAGAGAGAGACCAGGAACAGCTGTATATACTATCAATAATAATAATAAATTATAGTAACAATAAACATAAACTTTTTTGTATAGCACCGTTCATACATGAAATGCAGCAAAAAGTGCTTCACATGAAAAGACATAAAATGAAATAATAATCAAATAAGAATAATAATATAAAATATAAAATAATGAAATAAACTAATAATTTAATAAATTAAAATGGATTAAAATGGGTCATAACTGACAAAGGCTGCACCCCCACCTCTCCTACAGCTGCTGCTGGACAGCTGCAGAGCTGCAGAGTTTTAAGTGAGCTGAAGTCACAGTGATCAAGTCGGTCTGAGATGAAGACATGACTCAGTCTTTCACCATCATTTTGATTTATAAACATTTGTAGCTGTTAATATGGTGTGAAACTGGTGTTTTCATCACCGTGGGACTTGAAGCTCAAATCTGGATCCAAGAAAACACCAAGACTTGTAACCTCAGGTTTAATCCAGGGAGCTAATTTCCCCAGATTATTAAACAGCATTCCTCTTGTTTTGGGGACAGCTGGTAGGATTTCAGTAGGATTTCTGTCCTCATTAAACTTTAAGAAATTATCATTTATCCATTTATTTATTTCTAGAAGACAGCAGTGAAGGAGTTTATAGATGCAGCATCATTTAGTTCAGCAGAGATGCACAGCTGTGTGTCATCAGCGTAACTATGGAAACATACAATGTACTCTCTGATGTACGGTGAAAACGACAGCAGCTCCCTGGAGCGACCCAGTCTCCCAGTGATGCTCTGAACCAGTTTAACACAGTCAGAGGCCGACCTGAACTTTTCAGGACGGCTGATTAGGAGATCGCAGTCAATCGTATCAAACTGAACTAAGAACTTTTTATCCACTTCTATTTTCTGGGACTGTTTCAATTTTTGTTGACAGGAATCTGTTTCAGACCAGACAGCACACCTGACACCTGTCCTGTACAGAATGTGACAAACACACCTCTGTCTTGTCCTTTTCCTATATTGTCGATTACATTTGAACTCGGCGGTTCTGTCTCCCACAACAGCTGTAGTATCCTGTTGGAGGCACCCTTCACCACCTGCCACCAATACGTCAACCCAGCGCCCTTCATCAGCGCCTGCATCCGCACTCTGTGCCAATATCCAGCAGTGGACGGTCTCAGTCGGTGCCAGTTCCTGGAGGCCTACACCAGAGCCTGCAGCCTACAGGGAAATGTCACTCTGCAGGGCTGGAGGTCAAACGTCAGCTGCTGTAAGACCTTCACTGTCACTCACCTGTTTTCTGAGACCTGATGGGACAGTTTAAATCCTGAGCTGATGACCAGCTGCTATTATTGTTTATTTTTCATTTCATTTAGGGACAATGTACGTGAATCAGCATCACTGTTAATGTGCCAGTGTTAGCCAGCTGGCTCACTCTCAACTGCAGGCATCAGGCCAGATGTTGGCGTAGGTTTGGTCTAAACGTTGATGGGACATTGATGGTTTATTCACATGTAAGTCTGTATATAGGAATAAAAACTATATTCAGTGACAGACCAAAACTTTCAGATATGACTTGTTAACAGGAAAGAGAGAAAAACAAACATCAACATCTTTATATTCTGTATCCTGCCAGTGTTTCAGTTCACCTGAACTTAAAACCAGCTCCACATTGACCTGCTACAGCAGCAAGATGATGCTGATCCACTGATGCATCTGTATTAACAATCTAATAATGTAAGGCTGGTCATGCTAGCTAGCTATAGCAGGTTTTCATTTAAATCCCTGTGGCTGCTGGCTGGTTAGTTTACTACCTCTTGCTGATGCTCTGGTGGTGAAATAGCTCCTGATGTCTCTTGGTGGCATAATGGAAAGTACAGAACGTGTTGACATGGACAACGTGAGGTCATGTGTGCTGTGCAGCTCAGACAACACTGATAAATTACTGTTGTCAGCACCGTTTCAGCCAATCGATTGCTCGCATCCCTAGATGGGAGTTCACGGCACATGAAACAATAATAAAAACCAGTGAAATGAGGAGATTCTGTTCTAGAGCCAGATCTTCACAGAACCACATGACTGGCTGAGGGACCTGGACCTGCTCTGTCTGACTCACCCACTGACTCTAACACTTTTCTGTTTGATCCTTTCAGCCGCCCCCCAGATCTACTGTCCGGACACCCTCTGCAGCCCTCATGAGTTCTGTGCCCTGCACATCAATGGTGAAACCAGCTGCTTCTGTCGGGCCATTTTCGCCTCCACATACAGATCAAGAGACGCTTTAGGTGAGGAGGGAGTGCAGGTGCACAGCGTGATGTTTAATATCACTGTTTATAGGCCGAAACATGAGCTGAAAACACACCTGTCGTATGGGACCCAGAACCCTAGAAGCCCCAGACACCACGGAGTTTGGGTCAAAATTATTTGATTATTTATGACTGTGGTAGAAATTAGCTGTGGCATTGAAAATAATCTGACACTTGTTTTCTTATTATTATTTTATATTTGGTTCATTTTTTCTGGTTTGTTAAATGTGAGGAAATAGTTAAAATGCCCTGAGCTCTCAAAAATACAAAGATGTTGCTTTCACTGTCACAGAAATCTGGGAAACAGCATATATTCACATGTGAGAAGCTGAATCACGTGAATGTTTTTTTTTTAAATTTTTTTCTTTAAAATAGATTGAAATGATGAACTAGTTGTCAAACTTGCTGTGAGTCAAATTTCTGTCAACCAATGGATCAATCAATACATCAGCTCACTGGTGCCTGATGAAATCAGGAACCTGCCTCAGCTGCACACCTTTCCCCAGGGCCCCCGCGCGCCAGAGACACTAGGGACTTTAAGCAGCGATGGTTGAAGGAACGGCTTCGGCATCACGTACATGACATAGATTCTATCTCAACACTTCCTACCCTTGTAGCCCAAGTGTCTACACCGGCAAACCAGTCGTTCTCCTGTAGCAGACAGTTGGACTCCAACGGTAGGAAGTGTGGCGATGGAATCTATGTCATACACATGACGCCATAGCTGCCTGTTCAATGTTCACATCACACACAGTCAGTGGATCGATGAATAATCTCACAATTATTGATCAGTAGAGTGACTCATTCCCAGAGGTCTGCTGCCGTGAAAACATCTCCTCCAGCAGCAGGACACCGTGAGATGTGGTGTCTATATTTTCAGTGTCACATGTATGTTTGTGTTTCACACGCCTCGTCTTGTCCTGCTGTTCAGGTGACCCGACGGTCTGCCACCTCGGCTCTGCCTCACTCACCCTGGTCGGTTGTCTCCTGGAGGAAAGAGGCATCGACTACACCATGCTACACCTCAACGATACGAGCTGCAGAGGTCACAAGGACAACCGCACCCACATGGTGACCTTCAGCTTCGACAGCAGCAACACCTGTGGGACGGTGGTCATGGTGGGTCATTTTCCTCTGCTCGCTGTCTCTCAACAAGCCAATCAGCTTAGCTCTGCAGTGTTTGTGGTCCACGTGTGAGCGTGGTCAGGACACTGCTGCTCTAACCTGATTCTTATTCTGTCATCACACCTCATCAAATGTCAGGCGTTACAGGAAGAGTGTAAAGATGAATGTGAGGTGAGGTGCACCTGAAACTGTCTGAATCCCTGTGACCCTGCAGGCCAACAACAGCCAGATCATCCACAAGAACTCCATCAGGATACAGAACCTCACCGGTGTCATCACTCGCCGTGACCAAGTCCAGATCGACTTCTCCTGCTACTACACCCAGCCAGACATCAAGAGCATGTCCTTCAGAATCAGAGACAGGTGAGTGACCATGAATCACATCAGAATCAGAGCGTTCAATGATGCGTTCTTTATCAAAATGAAAATACTTGATGAAAAATCAACCACAGCTTCATAGCTTAAACCAGAACGATGGAGCTGAGAAACTGATTCCACACACAGTTTTAAACATGGTGAACAAAAGCCAAAGCTAGGCACAAACCCAGAACACTAACATCCCTTCGAACCTCCACTCTGTGTGTGTGTGTGTGTGTGTGTGTGTGTGTGTGTGTGTGTGTGTGTGTTCTGCAGCTCTGTGATCAAGCAGATTGTATCTGGAGTTTGGAACTACACTCTGACCATGAAGGCCTACAGTGACGCTGCCCGCACACAAGCCATCGTGTCGAGCACTGAAATCCGGCTGCAGCAGACCGTCTGGGTGGAGCTGAAGACAAAGGAGCTGGATGGCAAACAGGTCGCCCTGGTGACCGACTCCTGCTGGGCAACCGACCAGCCGTCGCCCAATGGGAGTCTGAGATACGACCTTGTCATGAGAGGGTGAGAGACACAGAGGTGGCAGCCGGTCTGAGTGTTTCACTGCTGCTGATTGGTCACAGCACCAGCGCTGACGGAGCATATGTCTCTATTTGTTTACATTCTGGAAAATGAAGTAGCCTACACACAGTGAGTTATTAGCTGCTCCTGTTTGCTCTGTGCCACTGGATGAACAGTTGCAAAAGCTGCTGCAACTGTTCGTGGTGATCAGCAGCCAAACTCCAATGAGTAACTTCCTGGTGCTTTTAGATCACCTGTACACACCTGTCCTTTTCACCTGTCACAGTATCTTTGCCCCACCTCTCTCTCCCCTCCCTCACACTTTAACTCTACATAAGTGGAAATTGTCTTAAGGGTACGAAAAGTTGACCAAATTATAACAAGCTGCCCAAATCAGTTTTCTACCTGTCTAATATGGAAAACCACCTGATCTGTTAACACCTGGCAGTGCTCACAGGTGGAGGGAGGACTGAACAAACCATAGCGGTGCAAATGCTTTTCAACATGTTAGCCTGTTTTCAGGAAAATCAGTTGCTGCTTCACAGTAAAAGTCTTACACAGTTAAGCCGTGGTACAAAGTGTTGTGTTGTATTTAAATTGGTGGAAGCTGAACTTTGATTGAGGCTTCGTCAGTTGTTCATCAGTTGAGATGTTTGGGGATCAAACCTGCGACTCTCACTGCAGCTGCTGATGTCTGCTGTGTCTTCCTGCTTCTGTGCAGCTGTGCCAACCCCGCTGACGGCACGGTGAGGGTGATGGACAACGGCCTGGGAACATCCAACTACTTCTCCTTCAACATGTTCCAGTTCACTGGGAGGAGCGGTGACGTCTACCTGCACTGCAGACTGAACCTGTGTGTGAAGTCCAGCGGAACCTGCGCCCCGGTACGCCCTGGTCCCAGATCCATTCACACATGCATGCACATACACTGGCTTGTTTTTACATGATTGATAGGTACGACAGCTTTCAACAGCGACGCAGTTCATATCGTTTTAGATAAGAGATTAAAGCAATGAAGACAAGATATAAAGAAGTCGCACAGGAAGTCAGTGTTACGGTCTGAGAACTGGACTGATGTGGTCTCTCCTGGTCTTAGTAAGGACTCTGAATCAGCTGCAGCTGTCTGATCTGAGACCTGCGAAGACACTGAAGATACATCCTGCTGAGACATGAGACCTTTCAGTCGATTTATTCTTATGTTGGCACATTTTGTAATTGTCTCAATGTGGATGTGAAAATTCAGGTCTGAGTCCAGGACTACACCAAGATGTCTGGTCTGGTTTGTGGTTTTTAATGTTAGCAACTGAAGCTGAGCACATTTCAGTATTCATTATCTTTGTTTAGCTGGATGTTTTGGCTCAACCATCATGGATTTGTTCAGTGCACCTACTCTCACCTACGTGGCACCATAGTCACCTGGTGCTAGCATTATACCTCTTGTCTACACAGTTATGTTATGTTGTACTTAAAAATCTGAGGATGTAGGTGTTGAACAGAAGAGGCCCAAGGATGGAGCATTGAGGAACTCCATGTCATTTGTCTGGGCTCAGATATGTTACTCCTGATCAACACAATCTAGTCCCTGTCCTTCACATGGATTCAAACCAGTTTAGCTCCGCGCCAGAAACTCCCCGCCAGTTTTCCAGACTGTCCAGTAAAATGTTGTGATTGACTGTGTCCAATACCATGTTTGATTTCCACGGTTCTCTCTGGGAAGCCTCGGGTTGTATCATGACAGTGTATTACTGGTAGAAAAGGGAAAAGTTTTCTATGAGCAAAACTTTATCTGTGTGTTTGTCTTTGTCTCAGAGCTGCGGTGCGAGAAGACGCAGATCTGCCAGGCCTAAATATGAAGATGAAAACCCAGCCTTCATCACCATGGCCTGGACCAATTAGGTAAGACATACCTGATGCCTTTTAAAAATGCTGACTTGTGTCATTACACTGCAGTCAGGGAATGAAAACTAATTCTGGTTTGTTCTGGTTTTCTTCTCAGGTGGTTTCCATGGTGCCTTGGACTGACTTAAAGGCTGTCGACCTTCTGAGTGACTCCAGACCTTTGCTTCGTCCTGATCAAGAGCCTGAATGTCTGAATCTCTTTGGTTTCAGACCTCATCTCCTGAAAGGATGAGCTCAGCTGTTATTAGGTGACTGTGAAGCCAAAGGACAGATGTGCACTATCTTCTCCAGCCTCCACTGGACCACTTTGGTCCAGTTTAGAGGATCTGACATTACTGAGCCTCAAAACAGCTGAGCTGGTTTTCTGCAGTTACTCATCCTCTCAGTAAAAGTGTAAGCTCCGACAGATGAAGAAGGGACTGATGCTATAACTGACACTGATACTCGTAACAAGGTGAAGGGAAATGCATTATAGCCCCATATAACATATCATATCTACACTGACTGTTAACAATGTGAAATGAATACTGGGTCAGGGGTGTTTGCAGTGGCGATGTTAGACAAGGGGGGTTCAAGGCAAAGAATCTCACCAAAGCCTATCAAAGAACCCCCACACATGCAGACTATTGGTAGACACTACAATTTACAGATGTCCCCCAAACCTCTCACATGCAGACTATAGGTTGATGCTATCTACAGCACACCTCGTCAGGGGGCTCCACTTAGGGGGGTTTGGGGGTGGCAGCAGTACACTGAATAGCATCTGTACAGGAGGTTAAAAAGGAATTTATAGTTGTCATTGCAAAATGTGGCGATATGAGGGACCATTGGCGATGATTATCTGTCCTATAAAATAATGAGTGTGTCTTCAAGTGAACCAAACCTGTGGTCTGAATGACACTGACATGATGTTGTGCTGTATCACTTTTATTGTGTTTTTGTTTGTTGAAGCATCCAAAAAAATAAATAAATAAATAAAGGGGATCTGGGTATAAGACAAATACAAGTCTGGGTGTTTTCATTGATTTGATTTGCCTTTAAAGCGTCCACACATCTTGAATGGGAAAGCACACACTGTACAAAGATTTCGGAAATTCAATTAAATTAATTATTATTTTTTAATGTACCTCAGCTCAAATGACACAATTTCATGATTTTTTTCAAAATGTGAATCTATTTTTCATTTTATTCTGGGTGTCCTCCACAGTCATGCTCTTCTCACTGGTTTACCACATAAAACCATTGGACAGCTACAGCTTGGTCAGATGCTGCTGCTGTGGCTCTGACTGAAACTAGGAACAGAGAGCACATTACTCCAGTTCTGAGGTCTTTGCACTGAGTATCCAGTCAGATACAGAACTGAAGTTTTAGTTATTGTCAGCAAGTCACTAAATGGTCTGGGCCCTAAATATATCTCTGAAATGTTTGATGTATATGAGCCTAGTAGGTCTTTAAGATCTGCAGGAGCTGCTCAGTTTGTGGAGCCATGAGTAAAAACTAAACAGGGTGAAATGTCTTTCAGCCACTCTGCTGCCCCCTGCTCGAACCAGCTCCCGTTGGATATCAAATCTACCCAAACCAACTGGGTTGTGGTGTACTTTGTGTGTGTCTGTGCAGGCAGTGGGAGGACGCAGAGATCATGGTGCTCCTGCAGGTCATGTACACAGATTTAGATTTCATAGCGACCTTCAACATCGAGCCTGAAGTACTGCAACAGTTCCTGTTTGAAGTCTACCGCAGATACAACAACATCCCTTTTCACAACTTCAAACACTGCTTCTGTGTTACCCAGATGGTGAGTGTGTGTGTGTGTGTGTGCTGGAGTGAAGTCTTATCAGGGCAAATCATGGAGGGCCCTATTGTGTCCGTAATTATGAAATAGGGCAATTACGCCATCACCTTGAAGGCTAATTGGTGAAGGACATTTAGCCCTCAGGGGAGACAGATGACTCACTGCACTCTGGATGGTCAGCAGTTGTCTCAGCACATCCATGAAGGAGGACACATGGTCTGAAACCTCATCTGTAAAATTTTTTATATATTTCTGACACACAAAGGTTCAATTATAACTTCAAAGAGGAACTTTTGGATTTTTAAATGTGATGCTTTGGTGTATCCAGGTCTTAATGAGGAAACAGATTTCAGACCTTTCTTGTCAACTCGTTTACGCTTCTCGTTATTGTTTAAAAATGGTTGTAAAACTTTTATTTCTACGTTTTATTGATTATAATTATGATGGTAACCAATATCATCTTGTCCACACACTAATATATTATGATATATATGCAGGTGAGATCTGTCAGCATAAGGAATCACTCACACTCACCTCTGGTTTACTTCTCTTTCCAACCACGCACTGAGGAAGAGCCTGTGCCGGTCGAAACCATCTGCATTTTCTTCCCTTTTGGGATTTTTGTTGTACGGTTTACTCTGAGATGCTCTAACACGGGGGTTTTCAAAGTGTGGGACAGTGAGCCCCCCCTTCAGAGAACAGACAAAGAGAGTACTTCTTCAGTTTCCTGCTCACCCCAGACTCTCTCTTCTCTCACTGTAGGTACTAAAAATCTGTCTATTTTGCCCCATGCACAGCTGAGTTTAGCTAACCCGACGTTTACAGTTATCTCTTCTAGTTAATTTTTACTCATGCTGCACCTCCCCTGAAGTTCTCTGGCGCCCCCCAGGGGAGGCACGCCTCACACTTTGAAAACCACAACCCTAACACAATAAAGGCATTGTAACTATATCCTTGGGTCCGTGTAGTGAGCCTGACGTGAGCCCAGCAGCTTCCCTTTGTGGAGGATATAACTACGTTTCTTTACTGTCTGAATATCTGGCGCAGATCTTGAATTAGATTCAAGCCAGCAACGTCAGCCATCTTGAAAATCTACGGCACCAGAACCACCTGCCCTGTGATTGGACTCTGCTTTGTGATTGGACTGTCACTGTCCAATCAGATTCAGGTGGAAAAAAAAAAAAAAAAAAAACTTCTACTTGCACATTCAGTGTCACACATGGGGGAACTTTGAGCACCAACTTTTTTACACAGCTTTCTGCTCTGAATCTGTTCACAGACGTTGACTAAAACACTGTCTTTGTGTGACCTCATCACTGATGTCATTTCTTTCCTGAACACAAATCCCTTCTACACAAGAACGCTTTCTTCTCATGTACAAACTCGCGCAGATTTATTTCACAAATGTAGATTTACAGCTACATTTGTAATTGTGAATATCACTTCACATATTTTGCGCCCACACAGGGAGGGTGTGTAGTCATGCCCATGACTTACCATTTCCTGCTGGTTGTGCTCCATCAGTTTCAAAGGAGGGGCCACACAAAGCTCCAACTGCAGATACTGTCGACAGGAGCCATGGAAACATATAGAACGTTTCCCCTTAAGTTAAAGGACTTTAAAATGTTCTAAGGCCTTGAAGTCAAATTACTCTGTCCATGAAAAGAACATAAAAGATTGATCACCCATTTAAACCAATCTGTACAAAATGGAAACTGCCTAATATAAACGTACTAGTCTGAGAACAGCCAGTAAAGGTGACTTTTAGCAGTTAGCTTCTGTCTGTGGAAACTAAGCTAACATTCACACCACACCCCTCAGCAGAAAACAGGCTGTTGAACCTGACCGTGCCTGGTTGGAGGCGATGCACTGACAGCACTGAGCACGTTTCACTCTGGGCCTGGTCTGGTTGGTAGTTTAGCGGCTAATACACCACACTGCAGCAGTCAGCCAGCCCCTTGTTGGCTGCTGAACAGCAGCCCGCTAACTGCAGCTCTCAGCCAGAGCAGAGCCAGAGCCAGCGGCTTCAGCCCCACAGGCCGCGGGACGAGGGACCTGCCTGCAGACACATGGAGCCGCAGGGGCGGAGCTAAGCAGCGGCTGAACAAATCAAACGCCTCCATACATCACCTCGTTATGAAACAACAGCTGTTCAAACCGACCCTCCGCGCGAATAAGCGACAAGTGCGACCGGTTGGAGACAGAAGAGTCTCGTGAGGGAACAGTAGGTCAGCTGACGAACTACGTCACACCGGAAGCTAATCGCTACTTCCGCTCAGTCAGGACTTTCAGAATAAAACCAGCACGGAAACAGGACACTGTGGAGACTTTTGGTTTTCTGCAGTTTTTCGGTGTCTTTGCGTTTCCTCATCACCTGGCGTCTCTTCCCAAACACAACGATCAACTTTTCAGTCGTATTCAGTTGATGTCTTTTACCATGGAAGTGAGCCGTCTTCAATTCTTCAGCTTCAGCTGCGAGTGCAGGAAATGTTGTGAGTTCAGAAGCTGGAGCATAAAATCCATGAACTGCAGTGTAAGTTAAGGTAAAAGACAAAACAGTAGCTGTGCACCAGTCTCAACATCACAGACTTACAGTTCATTCATTTGAAAGCAAGTCTGACTAAAGACAAGGCTTCATGTTACACATGCTCTTCCTGAGCCCAAGGACAGGTGAGTCTGTATCATCTGTCCTGAAGCTGAAAGATTCTCCACAGACAACACAAGGCCACTGACTTGTGTATTCCAGTGAAATATCCATTAAATGACGTAAGTAATAAATGAAAATGTGGAACACAGGAACTGCATCACATTTTTAAATCTAACCTTCCACATTAAAAGCTATTGAGGGCGAATAATGAACTAATACAGCAGAAAAACATCATCTCTAAATATAGACTTGCTTGTAAATGTCATTGTCTAAAAAAGTCAAAGGCTTCTCTCATCAGTCAGGCTCCTGTGGTTATATGGCTGAAATGACTCGGAGCCACTGGGGAGAATGAGTTACCTTGGTGACCCCTTAACCTATGGATATAAAGTTAAAGATGTGAAACACTCATTTTGGTGGAAGAAATTACACAAACATCAGAGCCCCATCCATGTTCTGGAACATCACACATTAAGGTTCCTCCTCTGGTCTCTAACTTTAGAGGAGAGAGCTGCATGTTCACAAACATGGACCAAACTCTTCTGCAGCACAGGAATAAGAAAAGTGAATTCTTAAAAAGTGTTGGGTTCTCCTTTAAATGCACAATCCATGATTTTATTATGGTGTTTCCACCCTCAAAGCATCTGGTGCAGAAAAATAACAAACTAAAATTATAAATGTTAAATTCATTAAAGAAGCCTATAGAGGCCTTTATTCAAATGATCATGTCAATTTGAAAATGTAATTTTCCCCTCATGGGTTCTAGGATTACACTGGACCTGACCTAATGCATATGAGTAAAGCAGGAGAAGCAGTCAACAGGTTCCATTTGAAAGCATTTAACCAGTCAGTCAGGTGTGAGTGGTTATATTTCTACAGATGAAAGAAAACATACACACAGGTCAAATTCTACCATAATCTTCAATAAAGCAACAAACTAAATCTAAATCAGCACATCAATACGTTCAGACTTTAAATATATGATCATGTGAGAATTAACCAAGGAGATTAGATGATTCTACTTAACAACAAATCTAACATATAATGAAATAAACTACTCACACAAACACACTTAGGAGCAAAAGTGAAATAATGGAGGGAAGCAGCTCAACTGAAGAGCAAACAGCTGCCCAGTCAGCACACCTGCTGCTCTTCAGGCCAGCAGTCATGTTCCCACAGGATGCCTTATTTCAGTAAAAATGAAAAAGAAAATGCAGTAAACCAATTTGCAGTTTCATTCTCACACACTCATGTGGGAGTTCTATGACCATGTTCAAATAGAAATTGAAAAACATTTAATTTTCAAAGACTTCTCCTGCTCTGCAGTGACAATATTCACATGCAGTAACAGTGCCTTCAGTCCATTTATCTACATTTACACATTTCTCTTTATATATATATATATATATATATATATATATATATATATTATTATTATTATTATTATATAAATGAAAATGTGGTCTGTTTAGTTTAGGAGGACGTGCACACAGTGAGCTCACAGGAGCCAGGCTCCTCTCTGACCTGCAGGTCTGTGGGGACCTCTAGTGACAGGACTGAGGTTCTGCTCTGAATCTGAAGCGTCCTCAACACATCAGCTTCAACAGGACAACTTCCTACCATTTAAACATGCATTTTCTTGGAGATCATGTACTCAAATATCAAACCATAACAACCATATAATTTGAATAGATTTGTTTTGTGCAGCTAAAACTGAATAAATTTGCCCCTAAAATCTGGAAACTACTGTAGATTTTCATATGATTTTTCAGAATATTAAGATGTGTGTGATTTTTTCCCAGGTGACCCACAGACTCAGTCCAAACTAAGAGCCTCCCTCAAAATAAAGAAAGGACTCTGCTGCAAAAGTTAAACTCCACCAGGTAAAAAACACTCACCTGTTTGCCCTTGAGGAAAAGCTATGAAAACAGCAGCTGTGGTCCTCCTGGATTCCAGTGACGTCCAGTTTTTACAGCAGAAAAAACGGATCACAAACACTCTGCGGTGCTGTCCTAACTCAGGCTTACCAGTAAAATATCTTAACTGTTTTCACATGCAGATATTTCTGAGAGAGGAGACTCTGCTGAACACAGTGATATACAATATTTGTCTGTAATGCCAAATCTGTGTCACACCTGCAGCCTCGCTCCCTGTTTTCCTCCTGATTCTCTGCTCTCATTTTGCATTAGAGTGAATGTGGCTGCTGGATGTTACTCCTGCCACTTTGATGCTCACAGTTCAAATTGTGTAAGTCACAGAGCTTTGGTCGTGACATTGAATGAAACACGACACATTTACCTAAAATGTGGGAGAAAATTACATGTAAAGAGTGAAAGGACAAATTAAACTGTTTTTTTTTAAGTAGTTAAACTTCCTCCCTTACACACCCATTATAAACAACTGTCTGAAAAACGCATAAAGCGCATAATTGTAAAAGATATCAAAAAGCCAAATACAAATACAATAACCAATAACTAGTCTGAATGAAGTCTCCTGCTAAAAGTATGCTGAAGCAAGGTTCAAAGAAGAGGAAGTTTACGGGGATTTGAACATTCTCTCTGTTTATTTATAGAGGAAAAAACGAGAAAAAATGCTTCGTATTTCAGAAATTATTAGACATGACATCTGACACCAACATATAGTGAGATTGTTTTGTCAGCAATCCCACCAATAAAATAAAAACATTTATTAAAACCGGCAGAAATTCAGTGTATCCTGGGTTTGTATATGCCACACCTACAAAACTAAACCTGGGAAAAATAATGTATCACAACTATACAGAAACATAGGACACACTCAGCATTAAATTGACCCTGAAGGGTGAGACATCAGTTGCAGAATAGTGATAAGATTTAGGAAATTCATATTACAGCAGCACAAGAAGACCAAGAAAAACCCCAAACATTAAAATGACAGAATAATGAAACAAAAGAAGACATTAAATGACTTTAAAAGCTATATACTATATACATATATATAACCTCATATAATAAATATATATGGAGAATATGCAGTAAACTTGCTTGTGTCATTGAATATAATACACTGGTAAAGACCTTCGATAAAGTGAAAATTTGTACATGAACTCTTTTTTTTATTTATTTATTTGGTTGAATTATTCAGTTGTAACAATCACACTGAAGACAGGTGCAGGGCAACATACTGAAGAGGCTCAGCGGTTAGCGCTGGGTCGAGGTGCAAAATATACTTTACTTTGAAAAACAAGTTTGAAATAATATCTCTTGCCCTGCAACAGCTGAGAGGACTGAAAGTCCCGTTATCACTGATGTGTTTTAACACCTGCTTCTGAAAGGAAAATGTAGTGAGCAGAAGATACATTGACCTTCTGTCAAATAAGATCTGAAACTGCATCCGTTTGTTTTTACTGGCGTCACAGTACAAAATTAAAGTCTGTGGAACATCAGACTGGAAAATACAAAAAAAAAAAACATGACAACTGGCTCAGATTTTTTCAGTTTATTAAAAAGATTCAGTCCACAGTAGTTCAGAGTTTGGCACCAACAATATAAAAACATGTTAATCAAAAATAAAGTGTACACCCCAAAATAGCATTGAACAAAATGCCTGAATAAAAAAAGGGATAAATAAAAGAAATGAATTTAAAAAAATACAAACATTTATGTAATTAAAATGCATTTCACTTGGAAATAATGGTGAATTTTCCCATTCATTTTTGAAATAAGAGTTTAACTTTTGGTCAGTCAGCTTTGGCGTTATAGATTTTAGAGGTGCTATACCTTATGTACTTTTAAAAACACCCACATGACAGATCACAGAATCACATCTACACGGTGACTTCAACAGCCTACACAGGAATAATAGCAGGGCAGTGTTTTTAGTACAAACTCAAAAGTAACAGTGCTTATCTTTTTAAAGGAAAGTTTGCAGTTCTGTATTTCTTGTGATTCAGCAGTGGACAGCTGATCAGAACAGAAGGACGCTGACCACAGAGAGACAGACATCACACTGCATCCCCTTCATCACAAAGGGGATGTGGACTGAGATTCAAACTGTCTGATCAGTGTGATTGGAAACTGAGTGACTGTCAGGTCCGTCCGGGTCAGTCAAGCTGAGACAGGAGCTGTAAAAGTTGTTCTGGGCAACAAGGTAAATATATGAAACATATGGCTTTGGACTTCCTTTGAAAAACAGCTCTCTCTCCTGATGTGAAAATGTCTAAGGACCCACAAAATGCATTCTATCATGACCTAAATGTCTTCTGAATACATATTAGTCACAGCGAGACTCAAAAGGGAAACGTACAAACGTAGTTACAGGTGTTATCAGGGACGGACGCTCGTAGTGGTGTTTTGTCTTGTTCAAAGGAAGAGAACCGTGATGGAATGTTCTGAAATTAAAAATGAAAAAAGTCCCAATGCAACAGTAAAAGTACACAACAATACTGCGTCTGCTGTGTGTGTTTGGGGTGAGCATCTGAGGTGATAAAGCAGCAGGATTTGTGCTCTGATAGATTTGTGTCAAAAATTCATCCTTGTTTCTGCTGAAGAAGAGAGGATCACAGCCAACGTGAGAAGCTAGACACAGACATTGGTGTGGAAAAGTTTTAAGGCACTAAAATTTGATGAGGGGAAAACCTTTAAGGGCACAAATCAAATGGAAAGGTCTTCTTTTCGTGAAAGCAGGTGGAGACTTCCTTACTCCTTGTAAGGGGTCTCACATCTTCCCTCTTCACTCACACCCCCCTCTTCTCTCTACTCTGAGGGGCTGTGAGCGTCCGCGAGCAGCTCTGGCCTCAAACATTCGATCGGACACTGGATGTTCTGGACAGCAGGGAAGGAGGTGAAGGAGAAAGAGGAGGACAGGGTTAGTTTGTCCACAAAATCAATGATCAGATCCTCAAAACGTTTTTATACTGTTGAAAGAAGGAGTGAATGAATTTAAACAAATCAAAAATGATGCACTTTTAAACCAACAGACTAAAACAAATTCCATGGACGTCCTGATACTCTGACCAACTCTACTTGTTTTTTTCTTAATTTGCCGTTTTAAAAATGCAATGGAGTAGAATATTAGTGGTAAAATGTGAGACACTGACCAGTTTGCGTAGAGCGTTTTCTCTGTACCGGTCGAAGACATCTGAGCTCACAGGTTGCAGGAGGTCAGTGTCCACATCAGTCTGTCCTCCTGGACGTCTGCAGTTCTCACAACGCCAGCCCTAAAGGAGGAGACAGAAAGATTCATGTACACACACAAACACTGTGGCCATGAGGTTTCCTTTAACATGATCCCTGAAGCAGCAGGGAATAGACAACACACACACACACACACACACACTGTTACCCACCTGTTGTCCTCCATAGCAGGTACAGGTACAGATGGCGCCCAGATATTCTTTCTGCCACTGGTTTCCCACCTGGTACATTTTCCCGTCATCATAACACGTGGACTCATCTGGAGGATTATAGTCACATGTTAAAGATCAACAGTACTTCAGCATAATCATGAAATCAATCATGTTTAAAGCAGCTGCTGAAGATCTGACACTGCGCTCTGTATGACCAGGAGGAACTCAGTGTGTGAGGGCAGGCAGGGATGTTAGGCAGATGTTGTGAACAGCTGGTTCGTGTTCGCGTGTTTACTTACGGGGTTCACATTTAAATTCTCCCTTGCCATTTCCCAGGCAAGTGCAGCTCATCATGTGACCATTTTCAGCGCGGCGATCCCACTTTCCACCGACGGGATAGTTGTTGCCGTTGTCATGGCACCACTCTGGAGGAGGAGACGCAGAGAGATGTAGAAAAAGGGAAGGATGGAACCGGGGGGGACAACAGGAATACATGAGGGGGAGATGTAGAAGAGGAGATGGAGATGAAGACAAAAAGAAGTTCATCAGTTTTTCCCTTCACACTGCAGTGAGAGATTCACAGCATTTACATGTACTGAATTCCACACAGTGTAAATCCCAGTGTCTAAAACGTGTTGCAAAGAATAAACATAAAATAAACTTTAATCCAAACAACATTGAAAACACACGTTTACCAGTGGGGAGACAAACACAGATGTGCAGACAGTGTGATAACCTAAAACAAATGCTGATGGATGATGATCTCAGTTTCTTGTATTGTCATGTTAGCTCTACGGACAATACAAGCAACTGAGACAGCTGGCTAGTTAGCTTAGCTTAGCTTAGCTTAGCCTTCTGCCCTCTTTCTGTGAAGATGTCTCAGTTTACAGAGACAGAGCAGAGAGGCCAGCTTGGGCAAGATGCTTCAGTCACCATGAAGCAGTTTAACTGGCTCTAACATACAACACACTGAACAGACTTCATCATCTTTACAGTGTATTTATGCAGAACACAGCGTCCAAGAGGCTGCTCGTGCCAGCATCGTGTTACTGCAGGACTCAGCACATAGAACATGAGCAGGACAGTTCTATGGCTTCTGCACAGCAGCAGCGAAGGAATTTATAATATGTTTAATGTAAAATATATTAATTCATAACATCTTTGATTAGACTAATTAACATATGTTCAGACATGAAGCTAATTGCTCTGTCTAGGTTCATCTTATAACATTTTGAGTTTGCTGTGTGAGTTGTTCACTTCATGATTCCCTCTTATAAATTCCTGTTGAGTAAATCACATAGAATCTTTTTTCTTTTAATTCCATGGTGTGTTGTTGTGTTGTTGCAAAGCATGCTGGGATGGGGTTATTAAGCCACTCACTGGATGAATCACACCTAAAATGGCCGCTGCCCAGGCCGAGGCAGCGGCACCACAGCTTGAAGCCCGTCTCAGACATGCGCTCCCACTCTGAGCCCACCTGGTGGTAGGTGTGTGTGAACGTGTCATAACACACATCCCGGTTGCTGGTAATGGGGATGTCACCTGGAACTATGGGATGGAGGAAGAGTTTAGAAGAAGACCAGGAGATGAGGTTTACCTCAGTCTAACTTTACCATTGAACTGAAATGTCATATTTTTTTAATTATTCATGCCAAAACATTGCTAATAACATTTATTATTTACAGTGTCTGTGTGTGATTCCTACTCATGGTAAGATTTTATACAGTGAGAATATACGTATATTAAACTGATGCTTATTGTGCTGAAAGAAAAACTCCAGCGACTGTACCGGCATTTCCAACAGTTACAACTTCCTCCAGAACTTTCTCTTTAGCCCCGTTCGTCATGGCTTCAACTACAACATTATAGGACGCTCCAGATGTCAGTCCAATCAGCGTGGCGCTGTTTGACGTGCCAGGAAGACGCATCTATGTGGAGGAAGACAGAGTTAATAAGAGGTCTTTATATCTCCGGCTGTGATGAGTGTGAGTGACTGTGTGTGTGCGTGTACCTGGAAGCCTCTTTCCTCCAGGTGTGTAATGGGATTACAGGACACCTCATACTCTGAGGTCTGAGGAACCGGTTGCCAGGAGATGGTTGTGATTGTCTGTGCTTCCTGGGGCAGCTCCGTCTCGTTGTCAGGGAAACCAAAAGCGAGACCTGGCAGAGGACCCTCGCTCACCTACGAGAACAAGCAGAACAGAGACAGTGAGATCAGAACATCGCTCACAGTCAGAGACATTGTAGAAGACTCACTTTTTTATGTTCAACATTAAAATATCAACAGCTGATGTATTAGCCACAATTATCAAGTTTATATTTCTGAAGATAATATCTGAAAATAAAATGGGTGAAATGACATTTCTTAGCCATCTGCCTTTTTTTACAGAAAAAATACAATACAGTGATTTCACATAAGTTTGGATTTAAACCAGATTCTTGTGACAGTTATAGCAGGTACAAATAAAATGTGCAAATTTCTTCAGAGAAGATCATTGCAAATGTAAATCATTGTGGTCAAATATACTTATTTCACATCTGTAATAAAACCAGATCAGGTGTAGAAGAGATAACTTCAGCCTCACACACCTTGACCAAGGGTACTCTGTTTCCATCAGGGCCCGCTACAGGAATATAGACCAGGGGTTCTCTGAGGGTGGGTCTCTGGCCTTCTTTGGGTCCACTATAGGGGCCATTGAGTCCATTGTTAGGGCCCAGGCTCTGGTACTCTGTGTAGATGTGCTGGCCCTGCTGCCCAGGTTGGTTCTGGCCACTAGTACCAGCCAAGTGCACATGGTTGGAGTTGAAGCTAGACACAGAAAAAGAGAAGGATGAAGAAAGGAGATGAGAAATGTTTGACTGCATCAAACTGGAGATATTTTTGATTTTGTTTTCTCAAGTCTAGTTAATAATTTCAGATGTCAGCACGATTATACAGGTTCTTACGTCTTGTCATCGAAGGACTCTGGAACGTCCAGGATGTCGGTGCTGGGTCGGTGAGGAACAGGAAGCTGAGGCAGCTCAGGGACCAACAGGTGATGATCTGTTGCTGGCTCTGATTGGACAACAGACATATGTATGCTAGCTGTTAGAAGCAAGCAAGGCAAAGCAAATGCGCAGATCCACCAGCTGAATTCTGAGCAGGTAAAAACACAAAGTGACTGTGTTTCCTTTGCACCCCCGTACAAACAACAGGAAACCACTGAGACATGAACACACGTTTTGCTTTAATACTCGGAACACAACAGCTGCAGCATCCTCTGAAGGAAAGCCACGTTACATGAGAAACTGAAGGATAGAAATGCATCTGGTGAATCCACACAAGCTGCAGCACGTAGCCCATAGACACAGACTGATGCACGTTAAGATTTATATTTTCTCCCAGTCTATAGACTATAGATTGCATCTGGGATGGAAAAGCAGATTCATAGTTTAGTGAATGTCATGACATTTTGATGCTTAATAATCTGAAAGTGTTACCTGGTTATGATAACACTCTAATGACACTGCCAGCAGTTTACCTGCAGCCCATTTGGAGGTACTGACCCTCTGCCTGAGAATCTAAGCACAATGGTCAATTTCCCCAGAAGAGCTCACATTAGTGTATGTTTGTATAGTATGCACTGAAAAACACAAACGACTATCAATCGATGCCAAGGGCAGAAATCTGTAATTCTATTAGCAGAGATTAAAGCCAGCAGGGGTCAGCGCAGCGTAGCTGTCAAACTGCAGGAACCGTTATAACATGTCACCATTAAAATGTCTTTTCTCACAGAAACTTTGCTATTTTGTTGTGATAACATATTTAAACATTAGGAGCTAAAGAAAAGTGCGACACCTGCTTGAGAAATGATTCATTAAAACAGTCATGATGAATAAATATAATCAAATGCAATGAGTGTGTTCATGACTGGTTTTTCACATTTAACAATGTCTTAAATATCTTTTTCCACACAAACTACACTTACACAGAAGAAAACACTCAGGTGAATGATGGGCGTACTCACGTGTTCTGGCTTTGCCCACTAGGGGTGTGCTTCTCAAAGCATTTTGTAGCGCAACGATCTTAATGACGTACTCGGTTCCTGGTTTCAGACCTACGACCAAACAATACGTGTGAAAAGATTTGTTTGTTTTAAGTCACATTTTAAATCAGTGTATTTGCATGTATGTACAATAACTCTCACCACTGATAAGGGCGTAGCTCTGGCCTGCGTGGGGTCTGGGGGTGACCTCTCGAGGCAACCCCCCGGCCTCCTCGTAGGTGACGTAGTACCCAGTGACCTCTGGGCTGCGCGATGGCTCCCAGGTGAAAGAGATGCTGGTGGGGTTCAGGGAGGTGAAGCGGATATTGGTGGGCGGGATGACCACTGGTTTAGCTGGAAGAGATAAACATGAGAGTAAGTTCTCATAACAACTCCACCAAAACACTGGTTTGTATGTTTTTAATTCTGACTCTGTGGCATAATGAAAGGAAAACACACTGACGATATACCAACATATGCAAATTTATATGTGTAGCCATCTCAGGTCACATTCAAGTGATGTACCGTCCTGACAGGAGTTTGATGGTTACCTGTGGTGGCGGTCAGAGTGAAAGGTGTGCTGCGTCCATTTCCTTTCAGTGTATAGATGCTGATCTTATAATTAGTGCCTGGCTCCAGACCTCGAGACAGAGACAACTTCATGACAGGCTGTGTGTAGTGATACAGGGAAACTGACAGGATCATCATATTATATTACACACATCTGTTGACAGCTGCCGGTTTATATTCTCAGATCTTTGTACCTGTAATAGTGTATAAGCGTGAATCAGGGCCAATGGTCTTTTGAATAGGTATGTAGCCTGTTGAGGTGGAGGTGGGTGTGGCCTCAACCAGGAAGCCGGAGATGGTTTCTGTCTTGGTGCGCCAGGTCAGAGTGATGGAAGAGTCGTTCACGTCAGAGATGCGTACACGACGAGGCGGGCTGATATCTGAGAGAGAGAGAGAGAGAGAGAGAGGGTATATGTTTTGATAGTTATGATAGTTTTGCACGGTGCAGGAAATTAATTAACCGCATCATTGTGTTCATGTTTCAAAACCATTTGTCAGAAAGTCAAAGTGGACGAGTTAGAGACTCACTCTCCAAAGTGGTGACCTCTCCTTGGACTGGCCTGCTGGTCAGAGAGTTTTTCAGGGCGTAAACACTGACCTCATAGGTAGTTTCAACCTGAGGCAGATGGAGAAAAAGACAGAGACAAGACATCAGTCTGTCACTGAGTTGCACAACCTCCACAGAATGGAGCTGAAGTTTTCTGGCTGCTGCTACAGTCCTTACTGTCAGTGCATGTTTGTGCCTGTGTGTCCACACGTATGAGCCTGCCTGTGTGTTACTTTATGTCCGTGAGTGATGATCATTATGTTTGCGTGCCTCCACCTGTGTGTTTGTCACTGCACATCCTGAGCCTGCTCAAGCTCAGCCTGGAACTTTACATCAGGCTAAAAGTGATTTCTATAATGAATTCCCCTTAATTATTTCACCAGGGCATAAAATCATTATCTGAATATCTGAAATTTATCACATTATAATCAACCAGTGAACATGGCACATTTTTACTTAGTTCTGCTATTGTTGGAAGTGGAAATTGAGATCAAAGAAGGGACAACATTCAACGTGATGGACGTCTGGTCCTTCACTGACACTCACAGACCCACACTCACCATGAGTCCAGAGATGTGTGTCTGAGTGGCGTCGGGGGCCAGGTTGATCTCTTTGGTGGGACCGCTCTTGTTCTTAGGGTTCACCACCACACGGTAGCCTGTGAGACCCGTGAGGCCGTTCAGCCGGTTCTCCTGACCCGGCACAGCCCAGCGCATCGTGAAAGAGGTGGGGCTAACCTGGGAGAACTGGAGGTCGGTGGGGGGTGAGATGGCTGCGGGGAGAAAAGAAAAGAAAAGAAAAGCAGGGTTAGAAGGACAGTAGTGACAGAGGGACACGTTAGAAGAATAGCACCTGATGGATTCTGAATTTTCTCTTTCTCCTTTTCTTCTCTGCATTATGTCATTCACCTCAAATATTAAACACCTCGGACTCATTTCCCTCCATACCTGTGGCTTGTGTCCCAACCACTGGTGTGCTGGCTGTGTCGTCGTGCAGGGCGATGACCTTCACAGTGTATTCAGTGCCGGGCTGCAGACCATAGATAACAGTGGACTCGGCGTCACCTCGGGGAGCGGGGAGCAGCTCTCTCTCACCCTCCTCCGGGCTTGAATACAAGACCCGATAAGACGTAACAATTCCCTCGGGGCTGTCCCAGGTGATCCGCAGAGAGGTGGAGTCAATGTCTGAGAAGGTCAGGTCTTTGGGACGGTCTAAATCTGAAAGGTGAGGAGGACAGAGAGGAGGTTGGAGGTGAGTCAGGGCAGATGTCAGGATGTGGTTTTCCTATGTGTGAAAGTTTGGCAAACTCTGTGGAAAGTGCAAAGCCTCACTTGTGACAGCATTCACCACCAGTGGGGAGCTCTCTCCATCTTGTCCAAGAGCGTACACACTTAAAGTGTACTCGACTGTCGGCATCAGGCCTGAGAAAGTAATCTCTGTCTGGTCTGGAAAACAGAAGGAAAAGGGTTAAAAAAAAAAAAAAGACAACACAGATTAGATTTTCCTGAACTGAGAAGTCAAGATAGAAGGAGGTCAGAGAACGTACCTGGAGCCACCACCTCAGTAAAAGATGGCCCCTGTCCATTTCTGGGGACTCCAGTCACCTTGTATCCCTTGATTGGGCCCTGGGCAGGGCTCCACCTCACTGTGACACTGTTGTCATCCACCTCTTTCACCTCCATTTCAGAGGGAGAGTCGACACCTAGCAGAGGAGATGAGGAGGAGAAAGCTGTGAGCGGAAACACAGGGAAGCAGCATAATCACCAGAAAAAGGGTGAAATGCATCTAACAGAGTGTAATGAATGTTTGTGTGACCTGTTCTGTGTGTGACGTAGATCGGGGTGCTGGATGCGGGACTGTCTCCTCTGCCGGTCACAGCATAGACGGTGACAGTGTAGTCGGTACCAGGCTTCAGGTTAGAGATTGTGGCAGTGGACTGGGAGCCAGGCACCGTGAACTCCTTGGGATTACTGTGACCTCCTGGGCAAAGAGCAGCAATGTGACATATGTGAAAGAAAATATCTTTTAATCCTGCATTTTAATTAGATAATATCTGTTCTACTACCTGTTTTTATACTGTTTTCTTATTGTGCTTTCTACCTCTGTTTTTAATGCTTCTTTTCAATGATACAAATACATTTGCTTTTGACTATAAACCAAGAACAAAGTCAAAGACTTTTCCCTCCCAAATACAAAATCTATACAACTAGTGAAAACAGTTTGGACCATCTAAAGCAAAAGAACAAAAAGGAAAATGCTTGAAGTATAATGAAATCAGCATCTTCATTATTCCTGACTCACCTGTTTCTCCATGAGTGATCCTGTAGTAACGCACAGTGACAGGAGGGGCGTCCCAGCGGATGGTGATACTGGTGGGGGTGGAGTCTAGCACTTCCAGGTCTGTGGGAGCATCAGAGACTGAAGAGATAGAGAGAGAGAAAGAGAGAGAACAAACATAGATAAACAACATAATGATATTAACATGTTGCATAAATCAAGTGTTGAATTAGGATTTCATACTCGTCTTCTGTTTCCCAGTGAGTGGCACGCTCTCCTGGGTCCCGCTCACTGCGAAGATGTTGACCAGGTAATCTGTGTCTGGAGTGAGCCCCGTCAGGGTGAAGTGGTTCCTGGAGGGGGGCAGCCTCTCGTCCTTAGCCCTCCCGCCGCTGGCCATCTGGTACCTGATACGGTAACCACTGATTTTGCTCTGGGGAGCGAGCCAGTGCATGGTGAAGGAGTTGGTGAAGACCTCAGAGAAACGCAGACCCACTGGGGAATCCAGAGCTGTGGACGGTTGGGTGGGGAACAGAAAAAGATGAAGGTCAGGGAAAATCTAATCTAATTTTCTTTTCTGGAGGGATATTCTCCTGTTGTCAAACCAGATGAGTAAGACTCACCTGTTTTCTGGGTGCCGACAAGAGGCGAGCTCTCTCTCTGCTCGTACACACACACCACGCTGACCAGATACTCTGTGTTCGGCAGCAGGTCTGTGGACAGTGGACAAGACATGAATGTAGTCGTGTGTGTGTCTGTGGATTGTTGTCGACTCTTTGTTTGTACTGTGACTTACGCCTCAGCACCACGTTGTTGGTCCTGCCTCCCACACTGGTCTCTGTAATATCATCTTCATCGTCAATGGGGTGATACCTGAGGAATTAGGAAACCAACAAACAGCTGGTGTTGTCATTTCTGGTGTATTACGTGATTTATGTCAAATCTGTATCTTGTAAATCTGAATCAGGAATAAAGAAACGTTGAGCATGTTCCTCGTCGTACCTGATGAGGAAGCTGTTGATGTCAGCCGTGTTTGGGACGTGGGGGGAGACCCAGGTGACTTCCAAAGTGTCAGGCCCGACCTGGCCGAAGCGCAGATCAGTGGGGGCTGGTACCGCTGTGAAAGAGACAGAGCAGCATGATTCAAACTGGACTCTACAGCTCACAGTACAGTATTTGTTTTTGCTTGCCCTATAAAAGAGCAAGGAGATAAGAAAAGTGCAAATAAGAGGAGGAAATAAATCTGAAGGGAACAAGAAAAAAAAAAGATTAAAAGAGAAAAGTGTTCACACCCCCATCTTCAAAGAGGGAAGAGTCTGTTTTCTGTGTGTGTGTCAGTGCAAATCCTTGTCTGAGGTTTTATGACATCTTAAAAGTGAGGGAACAAGCCGTGTTTGCATTGGGGGGCAAAATGAGCCTCAGTATGATAAATTCTCTCAACTAAAACCAGATGGTCCACACGTGTATACACACACACACACAAAGAGGATTATTAAACTGACAACACAGCATGCAGAGCAATTACATCAGCAACTTAAAAGGTTTGTTTGAGGAGCCATGTCCTCGGGTTAATACGAGCCATATTACATTATATAGGCTCAGCACACAGTGTGATTCATGTGATTTATAACCCTAACCCTCACAGACAACACAAATCCAAAAACCTAAAGGACAAACACTTCTGACAACTTGGTGTTGTGATTCATAGCTTAATGACTCTTCCGGTGAAAACCATGTATTGTTAATGATATTATCAATAGAGGAAATCTTTAGGAAACGTGGATCTTACAGGTCTGCTGAGTGAGCGTGGTGGGTTCACTCTCGCCGTTCTCCGTCACAGTGATCACACTGATGTCATAGTCGATACCAGGCTCCAGTCCGTAGACGGTATAGTGACCGGTGCTCGGCAGAACCATGTCTTCAAAGATGGGCACGCTCTCGCCGGCTGCCACCACCGTGATCCTGTAGCCGGTGATGGCTGTGGTGTTGAGCGGTGACCAGCGGAGACTGATAGTGGTGTCGCTCACCTCCTCGAAGCTGAGATCCGTCAGCTGTGGGACCTCTGGGTGGGTTGAAAGAGGAAAGAAACACCACACCAGAGGCAAAGGGTGGAGGGAAAGGGAAGGGGTTGGATGGAGGCGAGAGGCAGGAAGTGGAAAGCAACAGACAAAAAGACACAGACATGTAGGAGCGGGTTAAGACAAGCGACAAGGACTGTTCACTTCCAGTAGGTTGAGATATTCAATATACCACACCAATGGAAGAGCTGGTTTCCTGGTATATATATTACTGTCCAGTGAGGTTTCAGCTGTTATTCAATGAAACTTCTCCATTGAAAATATTTAATATATACCCAGGAAATGAAGCCAAACAGTGCTGGGACTGTTTCTGCTGGTGATACGTTAGAGCAGAGACGCTAACAGAGCTATTACCTGTTAAAAGATGCTCTTACATGTTCACATATAAACCTCCCAAACAAAATCATATATAAACAACTACAGACACACAGAACGTCTGGTCTCCACATGGAGAATCTCTAAACCTCTTTGTGAGACACCTCAAACTCACCGGGTGTGATGACGGTTGATATCGGGGAGCTCTCCATATCGTCCTTAACAGTGACAACGCTGATGTTGTACTCCACTCCTGGACTCAGGTTCTCCAGGGTGCAGGAGTTCTGTCCCGCCTCCACAAACTCCTCCACGCTGTTTCCTTGCTGTCCATTGGTGGGAGTGCATGTCACTCTGTAGCCAGTGATGTCTTGAGGGGGAGAATATTAGAGATTGGCATTGAGATATGTTGAGTGGGTGATAAATGTTCGTGTCTGTGCATCTGGTTTTCAGGTGTGTGTACCTGGTGTACTGGCTCCGTTCCATTGCACGGTGAGCTCTCCGGTGCCGGGGTTAGACTCCAGGTTCAGATCAGTAGGAGGAGACAGAGCTGGAGAGGAAGAGGAGGAGAGGAGTAGAGTCACAGTGGAAGAGGAGGAGCAGCACAAACAGCAGGAGAAGAATAAAAGGCAACAGAGTCAGAATGTGTTGGTTTATATTTACGTGTGACAACGCGGCGTGTGACTGCGGTTCCCTGCTCATGGCCATCTATGATTGGCTGGACGCTGTAGGTGTACTCAACTCCCGGAGTCAGACCGGACACGTAAATACTTCCTGATTCGGAGGTCACGTCTCTCGGGGCTTCTCCGCCCTGGCTGGGACGCACTGTCAGCTGAGACATAAACAAACACAGAGTCAGAGAGAGAGGAGGAGGAGGAGGAGAGAGACGCAGGGGTTGGGGGTACAGGAGGTAAAGGTCAGAGGTCAATGTTTTCCCAAGAACATGGAAGCCGGCAGAACATTCTCATCTGTGGTGTGACATATTTCGACCAATCACATTTATCCTTGAGGTCTGTAGTTCCCATGTTAGCTGACTCCAAAGGGGCCAACGCTGAACCGGGAATAACTGGAATCTGCTCTCAGCAGCGAACGGAGGGAAACGATTGTCAGAGCAGGACAAACACAAAGTCCAGCGGCTGATTTTAAGAGACAGAACAGGAAACACGGCCAGATTCACGAGTATATGTTGTATGTTATGTATCAGCAGTGAATGTACCTTGTATCCAATGCGGGGAACTGGAGTCCAGGATATTATAATGGAGGTGTCGGTCACATCGGTGCTGAAATGAGGAGCGTTGCCCATCGGAGGGTCTGCAAACACACAGAGACCACAGGTCCTGATCAGTTCAGGTGTATCATCACGGTGCATTAATGTTCAGAGGATTGTTCCAAAAAGCTTTATGCACGTTTGTCTGTGCGTCAGACACTCACTGGTGGTGAACACCGCGCTCTCTCCTGCGCTCAGCGTGTTGTCCTGCTCGGCGTGCAGCGTGGCGGTGTACTCCGTGTTGGGCCTCAGGTTGAGGAGGGTGTACTCAGAGAGGCGAGCGGGCAGGCGCAGCTGCTTGGGGTTAGAGCCCTCGACGGTGAGGAAGAGACGGTAGCCGGTGATTTTGGCGCGGGGGGCGTACCACATCATCACAGCGCTGTCCTCCGTCACGTTGGTGAAGTGGATATCTGTGGGAGCATCGGGCTCTAACAAGAGAGACATCAGCAAACACTGTTAGATATGAGACGGTTTGATTTTTAAAAAGAATAACATTACATCACAACCATTTTCCAAAACACAATATATTGTTTTCTAGTTTAAGTTTATTTTAACAACTTGCAGAAGCTGATCTGAGCTCTGAGCTTCTGTCGTACTCACTGGTGGTTTGCTCCCCAATAAGTGGTAAACTCTCCTCTCCGTTGTGAATGGTGTAGACGTTGAAGCGGTACAGTGTTCCAGGCTGCAGGTGCGTCACCTCAATGTAGGCGTTCTGACTGACGGGCAGGGTCATCTCCCTCTGCGGAGAACCGGACTCGTCAACAGGGACGACGGTGACGCGGTAACCTGAGACTTCGCCGCCTGGGCCGGTCCAGGTCAGAACTATCTTTTTATCGGACACCTCGTAGAACTGCAGGTCTGTAGGAGAAGCCACTTCATCTGCAGACAGGAAAAACAAACGCAGCATTAAACATTTCGTTCTTTACGCAAAGCTGGGAAGCAAAAGCGTTCATGCGTTTATCACCAGATAATGTGTGTAAACATGGCGTCCTGTTGCTCACCCAGTGTGTATGTGTAGCCATAATGCATGTGCATTATTCCCTTCCCTTTCTCTGGCTTAACCAAACATCTGAGTAGATTTATTTTAATGCTGTTAATCTAAATCTCAACTGTGACTGACCACCGGTCTCTCGATGAACAGCTGGAATAACTTTTACAGCTGTTTGAAATAAAGCTGGTGTGACAAGTGAGTATAATGATTCTGTAGAGACAAATTTATCACAGCGTTTATCTCAGAGAAGCTGAAGCAGACAATAAAATGGAGAAGTCATTGGATCATATTCCAAATATAATCTATCAAACAAGGCAGGTTTGTGGAAATTCAATTCAATTCCATGACGTCATGTTTATGTGTCAAAGCATGATTTAAATAACTCACTAAAATAACATAATTCAATGCATCATCAAAGCACACAGCAGTTTATATACACATGATCATATCAGGTGCATGATAACATTTCTGCAAAGAAAAGTGCCAAATCATGACACTGCTGACTGAGTGGATGGCAGGACACATGCAAACTGTTTCAATAGTCACTGGCAGCACAGCAAAGACAGACAGAAAGATGATTCAAGATGATTAAGTGGAGATGTCGGCACCAGTCGGTCTTTGTCCACACCCAGGTACACTTTAGTACAAATGCTAAGTAACTCAACTACAACACTACACTATGGGCAGAGCTCGCAACTGATCTAGAAGATTAAAGCTTCTCTGAGTTTAAGAGCTTATAAATAACATAAATGATCTGATAATTATCATACGACGGTGGCTGAGGTGAGAACTTAGCGCCCAGCTCAGTGGCGAGTGCAGCTCAGACAACTCGTATGTAGACAGGAGCCTTGGTGCACATCTGCCACAGCATGGGGAGGTTTCACTTGTCTCTCCAAACACACACACACACATCTCCAGCATCTGCTCGACTGACCCTACAGCGTGTTCGACCTGGCAGACTCAGGAGTTTTACATAACTCCAATTCAGCAGAAGAAGAGCGCAACAGCTGTGAACTCAATGACTTCACTTTCCATTGGAAAACTCTTCGCTTCTTGTATTGAGAGCTGAAACTCTGTCATAAATCACTAAATAGGCCACGAGATGACTTGCAGGTTGATTTTGGAGGGTGCACATATGATTTTGTGGATCCAAATCACCAAATGGGATTTTTTTTTTTTGGTCACTGCACACAAACTCCTCATGCACCAGAGAAAAAGGTGGCAGGTTTCCCACAGTTTATTCATCCCTACACCCACAACCACAGTGCCAGCTGGATCTTAATCTCGTTTAACTAAGATTAAAGAGAACTAAATATTAGTCAACACCACTTACACATTTTTAGGTATCCAGACACAGAAGCAAGTGTGGACTTAAAAGAAGGGAAAAAATCTAAACATAAAAGATCTTTATTTTTCCACAAGCAGATTAGATCCCCTCAGTCTTTTACCTGGCAGTGGATCTCCAGCGGTGTTGACCTGTACGAAGATCGGCTCACTCTCCAAGCTGTCCTCCACGGCGTAGATACTGATGTTGTACAGCTTTCCAGGTCGAAGGTCACTCAAGGTCACAGACGTTGCTGTGTCAGGGAGGGTCAGCTCCGTGCTTTCACCTTCCAGTGACGGCGTGTAGACGACACGGTAGCCTGCAGGGAGGACGGGACCATACACGTCAGTGAGCACAGGCAGAGGGTGAAATCAGCTACAGTGAGGTGACGACATCGACTGACAATCATGTCATAACATACCAGTGATAGGAGCCAGTGGTTTGTCCCAGCTGATTACAATGGAAGTTTCTCCCACCTCCTCCACTTCATGCTCGGTGGGAGCATCAGGTGCTGTGGAACAAATGACGTGGAAGAATTAGAAGGAAAATTACAACTGCTGCTTTATTTGTACTGGATCGTTTGATTTGTAGTTCCTGGCACATGTTCATTAGACTGCTGACTGATTCAAAACTGTATTTCAGTCTAGCAGCAGTAAATTTTGTGACTTAGATAATGAAGGGAAAACACATCAGAGAAGATAAATGGGAACATGAAATAAGAAAAAGTCTGAGCATGTGTGCAACTCACCAGTGGTTTGTGAAGTAGTAAGAATGAGGTTGTCCTCTCCCTCGTCTGTAACCTCGTAGACGTTGACAGTGTACTTCCTCCCAGGTAGAAGGTCGTTAATGTTCACTGAGGTAGCTGTACGTGGAAGATCTGACAGGAAACAAATACATACTGTATCAACACCTTGGTTTTCACTCACTAGCAGCTAAATACATGCTAAATATATTACTGCCATATAAAACCAAACTGTGGCGCCTGCAGTTACCTAGCACCATGGGTTGTCCAGTGCTCTGCCCCTGCTCACTGAGCTCATACTCTACTCTGAAACCAGAGACTGTGTCGGAGGCGGAAACCCAGGAGATGACGAAGCTGCTGGAGGTAATTTCAGTCACCGACTCTGAGATGTCAACCACAGGCGGAGGCTGGGTGGTCTCGCCCTGTGACGTAGCCACTACGGGAGAAACCCAGATGGAAAATAAGAGAGTTTGGCTTCTTGGTACCTCTGAGATCAGCACTGGCAACAGTAACCAGAACAATATGGCTACAGAGTTTTTAAATCTCATTGAGGATTTCCTGGTTAAGTAAAGGTGGAACTTAGGGAATAAAAGCAGAAGAAAAACAAAGGCTAGAAAAGACTGAATTTATGATGCAAGCACTTTTGCAGACACCTGTGTTCACTATCATCTTCCATATTCTGCAAACCAGCGACAGTGGATAGAAGTAGACATGCAGAAGAACAACATCCACGCCTCAAAGGTTTACATGGATAAAGAACAAAATCAAAGTGGACGCAGTTAATACTGTGGGACAAACAGTGTGTTACAGCTCGACTCACATGATCCATAAGTGGTGGTGAAGTCGAAGCGTGTGACCTCACGGCGTCCGTAGCGCAGAATGCTGATCAGCTGACCCTCGTAGGTGATGCCCGGCTTCAGACCAGAGATGGTGTAGGAGTTAAGATGACCGGGGATCATCACCTCCCTCCATGGGCTCTGAGTGTTTTTCTGTAAAATGTGATGAAGCGTGTTAGAGGAGGAGATGTGAGGGGGTTTAAAGCTCAGCTTATAGATCCAGAAGATGGATGTTCGATATTACAAGTCAGGTCCAAGAGATGGGAGACGGGTAAGAAGAGAAGCCATGTCTTAAACTCACCACTTTCCATTTGAGGATGTACTGGGTGATGTGAGCAGATGCGGGGGCGTTCCACTGAATGGGGTGGGAGTTGGGCTGGTTTCCAGATTCTGTTATGATCACCTGGACAGGACGTTGACCACCTGGGAGACAGGGATGACACGACAGACAGGTGAGCAGACCAGTTCCACCATGTTGTACAGCAAAGACATGATCATAGTGAGACAAGAAGGATGAAAGAACCATGAATTCTTATCACTGATTTTAATGTGCAATATTTTAATTGAATAATAACTGTGGTAACCGCAAAAATACAAAAATCTAAAATAATGGAAAATCATTTGTTTTTCTACAATTTCAACAACGTGTACTTTTACATAATCTGACTCAACAGTGAGTGAGTGTCAGTGAATGTGCAGCAGTACTTTCCTGAACAGAAAACAGAAAGAGTGAAGAAAAAAAAATAGCACATCCCTGTCAGATTCCAGCAGATTTCCACAGCTCTACTTTATCTACTCTACAACCTTCTCCACCTTCCCTGTTCTCTTGGAAGTAGGATTTTTCTGCAGGAATAGTTTGAGTTTAGTAGAGCAGCATTTAGTGGTGACTTTACAAATAGTAAAAATGAATATAGCAGATTAATTACTAGCTCCCTGTATTAATGCTCTTAAATCTCTGTCCTTTAATCTCTGTTAGGATTCCTCTACTTTAGATATAAGTAGTTTTATTGCTGGAATATAACAGGAAAAAGTAAAAATGCTGGCTCAAATGTAGGAAAAAAAAATTATAATACAAAACGAGCTGTTAAATAAACCCTGAAATGTCATGGGAACACTTGTATGGCCTCATGTGATGCACACGATAAAACACTTGTAGAAGCATCACAAAGTGAGAAAGAACAAAGCCCCTGAAAGAAGAATGACTGAAAGCAATAAAGAAATGTGAGAACCCCCTTTAGCAAAGCTGATAACAGAACTTCATGGAGTTTATTACGCTTGATGAACTCTTTTCCTTCCTCGAAATGCAGGTTTTGATGCTCAATTAAACTCCTCATGGCCTCGCTACAAGCTGCCAAACAGCTGTCTTTAACAGTTGGCCGTGTCCGTTAGTGAATTCCTCGGAAAAGCCTCAAGTATTTTTATGTGTCACACTGCATCTAAAAGACAGTTTACCAGAGCTGAATAAATAAGTCTGAGCAGGTTAGGAGATAAAAGAGCCTGTGAGTCCCTGCACTGGTTCCTGAGATGAAAGGAGCGATTCAATCACGTTCAATGCAAACAGAAGTCATGTTGCGAGCAGGATCCTGACATAAGCTGTGCTGATAGAAACTGGTAGCTTCTATAAAGAACTGAGGTTTTCTGACCACTTTTCCAAATAGCAGACCTGTAATCAAAGTTACTGAGCAAGTGGCTCGGTTAACCAGAAGTTGCTCGCAGATACGCAAACCTCAAAAACAATCTGGGACCAATTACTGTCTATTACAGACCCACAGGCCACTGGAGGGGGTGAGGGTTACACAGAATCAGATGTGGGACGTGCATGAAAACGGATGCACGCCCGCAGTGGATGCATGTACACACACACACACACACACACAGCATTATATGCACTTACACACATCTGTGTAATGTACAAGCACAAACACCCCCCCTTTACTTTGCACACATAGACACAACATTGATTCTCGATACAAGCAGATGCACGACAAGATGGTGATAAGGCCGGGCCACAGTAAAGGGGAGTAATACTGAGAGTCATCCCTCAGACGGTTACAGGAAACCCCAAACAAGTACAGGGTAACACGGGTGGCAGAAAAGAAAACAATTTTTTTCCAGGAGATCTTATCAACCCAGAGCTAAATCTGAGACCTGTGAAAAGCTTTAAAAAAACCCCTCACTTGGTTTTGCCATTTTTACCTTTTATGGTGTTTTACCCAGAGAGCCAACTGACTGGATCTGCTCTGTGCTCCCCTTAAATCTTAGTATGCTGTGTTTTGTATGCCTAGGCACACACACACACACACATACACACACACACACACACACACAGCAAGTTCACAGCTGGTTGCCATTATGGCCACTTACTGCAGAATAGTGCTCTACATTTTGTATCTCCCGTCAACCTGCTCCACAAACAGGGCAAACTAGTAACAGTTCAAATGTTCCTCCACATCAAACCTGAAGCTCTGAGGCTGCGACACCACCGCCGGGAGCTATACTGACGGAGTTATGTTCACTGTGGGACATGTTCAAATGTTTTATTGCTCTAAACAGTGAATGTAAACCACAAACACACATTATACTCTCACAGCATCAGTCTATTGTTACCATGAATTAGGGAAAATGGGAAAGGGATTTATTTAGTGATGCCATTAGAACACAATACAACACAAGAGACCAAGGACAGCAACAGAGACACAGGAATGATTCACATCTTAGCAGGGATCAAATCCAACTCCAACCAAAGGTCTGCAAAGAAAGAAACACGTTGCACAGGGAGAAGCACAACATGTTTAGCTGTAATGACAAAGGAGGACGAGCAAACGCCACAGACGTCTGCAGGAGGAAACCTAAAGTCCAGACAAAACTGTGGGAAAGACTTTGTTGTTGCAGCGATGCGATCTCGCCAAGCTTGGTTTCAAGTCATTAGGGGTGAGGTGATGTAGCCATCATGGCCACATAATGCTGTGCAACGAAGCATGGTCCTGTTCCAGTGATACCGCTAAGGGCTGCAACTTAAAGGCTTTAGGTTAAATTTAACGCAGCTGCTAAAATACACAAAACTCTAAAGAGCGTTAAAAGGTGTGTGTGTGGGACACACACACACACACACACACACACACACACATGCACACCATGGTGTTTAGTACAGCTGTGGCAACAACAGCACAGGGGATGGACCACATGCTAGCAAGAACAAAGGCTCAGAGTGGGGGCTGTATTTGTAAAAGAGGAAATCACGCCCCCCTCCCCATCTCTGCCTGTTTCACATCAAAGTCAAGGGCCTCGTTTTCGAGGTGACTTAAGCAAACATTTTTCACTGCAAGAAATGAGGCGCAATTTGTAGAAGTGAACTAATTTGACCATCAGCGGCCGTGAACACGTCCTCGCTGAGGCCTGAACCTCTGTCAGCCACCGTTCTTTCCCCTGTTAAACACCAGAAGTGTCCTACACCTGGTGCTACACAGCTTCAACAGCTGACTAACACTCAAACTGAATGAAGACCTAACAGCCAGGCAGCAGTCAGTAACATGAACTACCAGGGACTGAAACAGGAAGATCAGCCGGAGAGGATTCTCTGCAAAATGTGAGCATGCAGGAAAAAGAAGAACAAACTCCAGACTGTGAGTGACAGGTAGAAAATCTGACCTGTCCTATTATCTTAGTGTGTATGGTCCCACTACAGCTCCCACTCTTAATGTGAATTTAACCTCTTACCAGGGTACGACTGCTGGGGCTCGCAGCTGAGCTCTCCGACACCATTGCCATAGCAATAACACTTGTACATGATTCCATGGATGACTTTATCCCAGGACTCTCCAATCTGATAGAAAGCTCTTGTCTCTGGCTCCTGGCACTGATCTGAGGGCAGAGTCACATGAAATCAGATAGAAAATAAGATTATAAGTTCAGGATGGGGAGTTTAGACACTGGTCAGTTTAGTAGAGTTTCAAATTCAAGCTGTGCAGCTTCTATGCTGTAAACCTGTAACGCGGTAAACCCACCAATGGCATCACACTTCCAGCGACCACGCCCCTGTCCAAAGCAAGTGCAGTTCATTGTGTATCCCTCGTCGTGTTGTTTGGTGAAGGTCTGGTTCACGTCGTAGGTCAGACCATCCACTATACACTGGTCTGCAACACACACAACCACACAGATAACAGGACATGAACAGACGTGACGGAGCCATGTGCTTCTGTGCATCTGCTCTTCTGTGTGTGTGTGTGTGTATCTGTGTGTGTGTGCGTGTGTGTGTGTGTGTATGCACTGCAGGTGCAACTCAGGTCCCATAAAGTGCAGGTGTGCAGGTTCACTTCTGACCTTTTTTGCAGGTGAGGGATTATATCACACATGACCTTTCACCTCTTCACTCAGAGAGGTCTAATATGGCTCTGTAATTATCACGCCCACACACACACACACAGATACACACCTTTCAGCTGAGAGTAAGCAACGCAGCTCCATTCTCCTCGGCCATTGCCGACACAGGTACACCGCATCATGTGACCGAGAACCTCGTGCCGTTTGTCCCACTGGTCTCCGACACGGTACATCACCCCTTCATTTGCCGTACACACCTCTTCATGGGCTGGAACACACAAGACAAAAACCAGTGAGAAAAGCACAAGGACACTGGTTTAGTCTGAATCCAGGATCCACATGTTTCACTCTTGTTTGTTGCTGGATCCTTTTTTCAGAAGTTTGGACCTCTGGTGAAAACAGGAACAAACTCTAGTTGTGCACAAACCATTCCCTACCTACAACATTCAAACTAATCAGATGTACAGGTACGCATCCAACACATCTGAACACATCACCCAGCAACACGAGCAGCGCAGACCGGCAGCAAAATAAAAACAGGCCCATTATAATGATTGCTCTTGGAGATCACTGATTCGACCCTATAATTACTGCACAAGGCTGCAGAGGACACAACCATCACAGAAACACCTGTGTCCATAGGAACAGAGATTTGATGAAAAGTCAGAACCAGCTGTTTTGTCTCCTTGTGTGTATGAATGTGTGTGTGTTCACCGCATGTTCTCCGGTAATTATAACAGTGAGTAGTTTTATCAGGAAATCATAGAAAGTTTGCAAAGGTAGGTGGGACAAGCAGAGACCTGCCTGTGTGTTAGTGTGTGTGTGTGTGTGTGTGTGTGTGTGTGTGTGTGTGTGTGTGTGTGTGTGTGTGTGAGAGAGAGAGAAAGAACATGTGGGAAATAATGATAATAATGAAGATTGAACCTTCTCTGTGAGCACTAAAGCAGACTGATGGATATCGCTTCGGTTTAGCAGGTAGCAGACAAAACCGATATGCCTGCCTGCCCATGAACGCATCAGTCTGACTCTCCATAAAGGGAAGGAGGGAGGATGAGGAGGCAGATAGCAGATCAGCTGTCCTGGGCCAGAGCCAGACATCTAGCTCCTGGAAGTTCAGACCCTTTGGATCTGGCTTGGTGGCTGTGCAGCGAGGCTGTAGCCGGGGCAGAAATACAGGGTCTGGAGATGTTTAGGACCTGGAGCAGGACACTCAGGCTTCTTGCCAGTGGTTTCAGACATGTATCAGGGTTAAAGCTAATGTAGATATTAGCTGCTGAGCTACATCCAATGCCTCTAATCTGACATAGTTTTCTTATTATAGAACATGTGTCTCAAATGTCATTGATGAAGATGTAATTCACACAAGATGCACACAATATATTTCATATGACTGCTCAGATCAAAGAAAATATTGTCTGTGAAAAAACAATAAAATCCAGGTTTTTGATTGAAAAAGTTCACTGTTGGTTTTCATGTGTTTTATTTCTACATATTTTATAAAATGTCTGGCTGTGATTTCACAGTGGATTTTCTCTGAATTCTTTGCTGTGCAGTGTTTCTCTTGTACCAGGTTTGGCTTGTGTTCGTTGGTATTTACCACTTGTGATCAAACCACTGGAGGCTCCTCTGTCTGGGTCTGCTCGCACCTCACTCTCTCCAGCTGTTTGAAATCACTCTGTCCTCTGGACATGGAAAATCTTCAGACTTTATTCTGTTCCAGTTACAGAGATTTATCTACCATCTGAATGTATTTGGTATAAAAACAACCTACAATCAATCCACATTCATTTCTTTAGAACCAATCAATACTACCTGAGGGTAATTTAATCACTAGTTTAATGACTCTGAAAGTGGTCATTTAAAATTTAACAGGCTGTTGGACACTGCAGTCAACAGCTGTGGGAGCTAAAGCAATTACCCCCAGGCTGAGCAGTTTATAACTACCTGATAGGAGTCTCTGTTGCTAACACATAGGGCTGAGCAAAAGGTTTTCTTGGTGCAAAACACATGTCCCCTCCTGGTGCTGAAGAGAGACAAGTACTTATAGTTTTTGAGTTGATCTAATCATGTAAACGGTGCAGTTTGCATAATGGAGGTGCACCCTGGATGCTGGCTCACAGCTGGAGACCAATGCCCTATCATCCCAAGAGCACATGGCAGACACCAGATTTAAACTTCACCATTAACATCTCAACGACCGTGTTTGTTTGGACAGTCCCTGTGGAGTCATTAATGCCAATATCAAAGACCCCCTGCTGCGCTGACTGCTGGCCCAACCACAGACAGCCTGCTCTGACGCTGGCTAAAGGGCGGGAACGCTCTTTTTGTCCTCGTCACATCTTGACAGGGTGTTTTTAACGACAGGGTGTTGGCTCAAAGGTGCGTCCCAGGACGCAGTAGGACGGCTTAGAAAATAACCATGAAGTTTAGTTTTAGCATAAAAAAGCACAAAGATGCTGACATGTGTATGTGTCAACCTTTAGACGCACAGGGAAGCCCTGACTTCAGAGGAGAAGCAAATATTTGAGCTTCTTAAAAGGATTGACTATTGTTCTTTCCACAATGCAAAAAAAAATCTTCAAAAAGATAAGTTCATATGGGATCAAATAAATTCAGTGCTCCAGAATTCAAAGATAAGAGAATCTCAGATAAGCCTGTTCCACTTTGTACCATCCACATTCCTCGGACTATTCCATCTCCTATCTGTCTACTTTGAAGTCTATCCAAGTCTACTTTGCTGTAGACAGCAATATTATTGTTTTAAAATAGAGATACCATTCTTTCTATTTGTGGATATTGTTTCATCATGTCACACAATCCGCAATCACAATCAGTTGTGTGCATAGCAGTGCTATGTTTGAAGGCCTGGATCTCCCACTGAAGACGTCCACAGCAGTGACTCACATCTGCTCTGACGACTCTGCTGTGTTTGTCTTAGGTGGCTTTAGCATCGTCTATAAACTGTTATAATTATGTGGTTTTTAAATTAGACTGTCAGGCTTATTTAGTCATCAAGTCCTATAGATTCAGTCATAGTTTGAAGTGTTTTTACAGCTTGCTGGTATCATCATTACCATTTCATTACTGCTTCACAGACATTAAGTGTCATTGACCCCCTAGTGTTTCACTGGCTTCTGCCTCCTTTGTTACCCAGGGAGACCTAATTAACACCTACACAACGCAACACATTTCTCAGAAGGTGAATTTGGCCTTGCTAAACATAAAGGTGTAAGACCTGTGAATGAGACTCTGTCTGTGCCATCAGCTCTGACTCCTTAGCAGCACTCTGATAACAGCTTTTATGCAAATTAAATAAAATCAAAACCTCTCATTGTTGAAGAAAAGAAGAAAAAGAATACAAAGGCCATGTTAACTCTGTGATTCAGACGGGGCGGAGCAACATTTTACTTAAGACAGACTTTGCAATTAGCTGTGTTAATCACATTAGTTACCTCTGTAACTGCAGCTGGTCTGTTTGACCGGCCTGTGAGACCATGTCCACAGTGAGGCAGATACTTTTAAAAGTTCCATTTCACTATATTTTGGTCAGATAATATATATCAAGTCGGCATTTTTAACTTGTAAACATTTAGCATTTTTTTAACACTTAAGTGAACAGATCTTAAAACATCTTGTTGTAGTGAAAATGAAACATTTGATTGTTACATGATCTCAGGTGTCTCTTTGTCCAGATAAGAGATTTAAAAACTTCTTTGTTGTCTTTAAATTTGACATTTGAACATTTTAAATAGTGTGATTGTGTCCATCCCTCTCTCTCCATCTCACACACACACACTTACCAGCCATGGGACAGAACCCAAATCGTTGCTCTGCATCATAGTTTGTTGTGGTGCCGCACCACTTCATGCCATCTCTACGTCCATCTGCAGTGCAGTCGGTGTAGTTTCGGCCGTTGTAGAGGTAGGGGAACTGGCACAGAGCACCGTTGGAGTTACCGCCTCGTGTTGCCACAAGCACTAGAGAAAGAAAAAAATATCAATATCCGAACCCCAGTGCAACTCCTGCTTCTGTCGTCTAAGAGGCTTAAACCTGCATCTATCTAATAACCATCAGGGGGCGACTCCACTGGTTACAAAAAAAAGTCTGATTGTATTGAAGTCTATGGGAAAATGTTTATAGTCTCAGACGCTAGTTTCAAGTCTGCTTCAGTACAACATGATGTTCATTTTTCAAATTTAATCCTTTTGAGAATAGACAATAAAGTAGGGGACACATTAGGGCGGGGCTGTGTGATTGACAGACTGTACCACACAGCGTTTTGCTGAGTATTATAAAAAATAATAATGTCATCAAAATGAACCCGACATTAACTTCACAGAGGAAACATTAATTAGCTGACGTTACAGTTGAGGATATTTTCCAGCCCTCTTCCAAATGAGGATTTTAATACTTGTTCATCCCCTGTCAACACAATTCCCACCTTCAATAATACTCAACATGTCTGCTCACCATTCTTCTCTGTACAGTAGGAATATTTCTGGTCCGTCTCAAAGTCAGAGGAGGTGGAACACCACAGCTGTCCGTCACTGCGTCCATCAGAGGTACAGGAGTGGTAGGTCTTCCCCTTGTAGACGAAAGGAAACACACAGGGCTGACCTCCTGAGTTCCCCCCGTACACTGGAGCTGGTCCATCTGGACGAAGACAGGAAAACACACAAATACATACATATCACTAATCACATGACCACATGCTGAGCTGTATGTTTGTGGTTACTTCAGGGGTAACTGGTTGAATTTGTGAAGGCAAAAAAAAACCGTCTCTTACCCCACTGTTCACAGCTGACTCCATTACCAAGACAGGTACAGATCATCTGCTTGGTTCCCTGGGTCTTAATCCAGCGCTGGCCAATGAAGTAGGACAGTCCAGTATCTGTGCGGCAGGGCCCCTCCTGAGGAGGCTCAGGCACGGCGGCGGGCTGGTAGACCGCCGGCTGGATGTTAGTGATCACACGAGAGCCTGTGCCTAAAATGTAACATGGGAGTCAAGTCAGAGACAGAAACAATGTCATAACATATAAAGTTTAATTTATAAGTGTTTTAAAACATTTTTAGGAGATGATGTGGTTCAACAAAAACTGCAATACAACTTTACAAACATCAGAATTAGTTAATAAGATGGTTTATTAAGATCAGCAATCAATGAGTTGTACACAATAAAATACAGAGTCGACACAAGCCTATGTTTCTGTTTCACACCCTCTCTTCCTATGCTTCACTCCGCCCTCTTCATCCCCCTGTTCCATTTCTGCCTCTCTGTTTCATGAGGTCATGATCACGAGTTACAAAACTCGTCTTTCTCACTTCAGCACTCAGACACTTGGCACTTCTTATCGCCTCCCTCCTGACAGCATCTGTCTCTGGTGTACGTTCTTCTCTCCACACAGAGTGAGAGAGAGGAAAAAAAAGAGAGAGAGAGAGAGAGAGAGAGAGAGAGAGAGGGATGTTATCAGTTCTCACCCAGGCCAGTGGTGTGAAGTGATGCATGCCGCTCACACTTCCACTCCCCTCGGCCGTTTCCTGTGCACAGACACTGGAGTAGGTGGCCTCGGGCGTCTGTCTTGGTCCAGGTATCTCCAATACGGTAGGAGGACAGAGTATCCTGGTCGTTACAGCGATCTAGGAGAGGAGGGAGTGGCTGGGATTAATTATAAAGACATACAAGCTGTGGCTTTTTCGCGAGAAGCCTTGAGAGGAATGTGGAAATCAGCAGTGATCCTGTGGGGAATGACTCCTCTTGGCCACCATCTGTTTCCATGTTGTGACTTTGTTGATAACTTGTTGAAAACGTGCACGATGACACTTTGTTAGAGACCTCCGCTCAAAAGCCTCCGCGGCCCCCCTGAAGTCTTGCATGTGACAACAAGCCAACAGGGAATAACATTCATTAACATCAGTTACATCAGTCGAAACTATTGAGGAGACAAGTCATGGTTCTGATTAGAAACACGACCGTTAACATTTCTTGCATAGCATGTGGAAATCCTCCAACAAATCACAAGCTGCACTTGCAGTTTAGTCCTGCCAGTAAGGCTAGAAGGTTCATCTGTGAGACATTTCATGGGGATTAAGCTGCAGGCGTATGGACACATGAGACTTGTGACCCAGTTCTCCCTGTTTGTTGTTGACAACCAGGATTACATTTGTGTATCTACACAAAAAGAGACATGTTGAACACAAAGGAGTGAAAGCAACGGGGTATTGTGAAACTAGAAATAAAGTTTTCCTTACTTCTGGAGGTACATGTGATGCGTCCACTTCCCTCTCCCAGACAGGTGCAGTCCACCACCATCCAGCCCTGGTACGGCTTCTCCCACGTCTCCCCGACAACATAGGATGTTCCCGCCGAGTTGTCATAGCAACGCTCAGCTGCAGGAAACACAAACTTGTGTGTTTAGTGATTGTCGCCTAACGAGAGTTTTGATCATCGCTGTGTTTACAAGTGAAGAGGTTTGAGCTTCAGGGCAGAGTGCTACAGTGAGTCGCTATCAGGAAGTGACGAGAAGGGCCGGGGCTAGCTGGTTAGCATGCTAACTTCAGTGGAAGAGAAGACGCAATAGAGACAAGAGTTAACGGTGGTGCTTTTCAGCTCTTGGTGATTAAAGGAATGAAGTTTGATGACGAACTCGCAATGTTTCGTCTAATGCTAACGTTAGCTATGTAGCAATAGCAAAACTTACAAGTGGCTGCTTTGCCTGAGCGTAAAACACAGAGTGAATCACACGATAAAGATCCCTGATGTAAACACTTGTGTCTGTCTGAACGACTCACCCACAGGTTTGCAGGTCCACTCTCCTTTGCCGTTACCCAGACAGACACACTCCAGCATGTAGCCTCCTGTTTCATGGGGTCTCCTCCAGGTGTCACCGATCTTATATGAGGCCCCACCCTCGTGACAGCGATCTGGGTGAGAGAAGTTTGAGAGTGTTTTCACAGTGAGAAAGCAAAGGAAAAGAAGCAAAGAAACACACACTCAGACATTTCTCCCATTATCTAACCACCCGGCTAACTGCAAACAGCTGCACGCCTCCAGTTGTTAATCAGCTGTAGAGAATACGGAGATTAACCCGTTTACTAGCATCAGTCTGGCAGACCAGGATATACACAGGAAACATGTGAGCTGGGGTTTGTGGTCTGGGGTTAGAACAGTTAATGACAGAAACACACTTACTGGCAATGGTGCAGCTGATCTTGCCCCTCCCAGATCCGATGCAGGTACAGTCCCAGATCATGCCATCCTTGGGTCTCTCATAGGTTTCTCCCACAGTGTAGTACTGCTGGTTGATTTTATCATAGCACCTTTCCTCTATAAGAAAGAAAGCAAATGGAGAAGGTTTGTGCTGCGTGTGTGTTTTACTGGAGCAGGAGGGAAATGGTGCGAAAGACAAACATCAGAAACAAACTCACCTTCAGGTTTGCTTTTACACTTGATGCCAGCAACTCCATGGCAGGTACAGACCAGAGTGCTGCCCAGGTACGGCCGCTCCCACTGGTCATTAAGGCTGTAGAAGTTGCCATTTTCTATACAACCGTCTGACAGGACAGAGGGAGGTGAGAGGAAACTGATGAGGCTTCAGTACGAGCTCGATTCTGGCAGCAGGAGGTATCGTAAAAACGCACCCCCTGCCTCTGCTCTTACTCCAAAACACTACCAGTGCAGGAAAATGTGAGAGAGAGAGAGAAAACAAGCTCCACCCGCACACACCCACCAACTCCCTACCTGCTTACCATTGCCTTTTTGAAAATGGAAAGACAAACTCAGCCTCTGGAAATTGCTCCAGCAGTGACCATAACCTCAAAACACACGGCTCAGTTTTGGTTAAACAAAGACAAAGACAAATGTAAACCAAAGTAAGCAAACCCGGCGTTGGAATACACGTTTTACTGTAGGACAAGACTTCACCCGTCTGTGAAACTGACTGTGGATGTGTTAACCTGACTTCAAAGGGCCTGTAGGCTGAGTAATAAATCAGCTGCACACTGGAGGGTTATATCCACTTTAGCTGTGTCTCCCCCACCAGGCTTGTTCTTTGTTCACATCTCATGACTTCACATGCCACACACATCTCTTTCCACAACGTCTTCTCTTTTTTTCTTTATGTCTGTCTCTGGAGCTTTGGTCTCTGTAGCCTTCACACGGATTAAGATGAAGAGATCAGAGAGATTGTTGATTAACAGCTGATTTGAACTTTTGTGGCCTTAATCAACCCCGTACACACAAAGCTTTACCTACTTTACTGGTTGAACTGCAGGGACAGTCAGACTGCAGGGACAACAGATGCGTCCTGTTTACTTTCCCTCTCAACAACTAAAAATATCAAACTACAATTTTCCCATTTAATCTCTATTCTCAGAAGTTGTCCAGCTGACCTCTGGCGGCCCCTGTGAGAACCATTCACTGCTTCACCAACCCGCCTTTGTGACTCACGGTCTGAGGACTCACCCTGAGAGACGGAGGAGACGTGATGCTGCTGCGCCTGTCTCCGGCTCCTGTGCGTCCCTTTGGGCATGCAGTTCACCGCGCTGCCGATGCAGAGCGCAACCAGCACCCTGGCTAAGGCGCTGCCGGACATGCTGCTGAATGCGGGCCACTCGATGACTGCAGAACAATGTTACAGGAGCCCCCCCAAAGCCTCTCTTTCACTGTCTCCAGGGACGGAGAGAATCCGGTTCCAGTGCAACTCCTGCTCTGTGGCGCGCTGCTGCCTCCGCTCGGTGCGCTCCTCTCAGTGTGCAGGTTACCAGTGTGGGGGGAGTGATTTATCTGGGCATGGCTTTCAGCCGGAGGTGGGAGGTCCAACAGAGAGACCGGCTACTCACGCAGCGTGGAGAAGTGAGGACGACGCGGGGGGGGGGGTCGTCACGCACATTCCGGGTCATAAAGTATGAGATGTGACAGGTTGCTTCTCCATGTGTCTCCATGTGTCTCCATGGGACCCGCAACACTGAGACAAACAACACGAAATCAGGAAGCAGGGCCCCATTCGCTGATTTTAATTAAAAAGGCTCAGTTCATTTCATGTTGTAGATGTAGGACCGGGCCACAGGGGTGCAGCCCTGCTCCCAGCTGCTTCTCAGCCAAGGAGACGGGACACCCCCCAGCAGGGAACACCTGAGACCTCCTCTGATCTTACTGTCTGTCTTCCACAGCCATCTACCCAGACTGTGTGTCCCAGCTGTGCTTGAAAGTTATTTTTAGTGTATTTATGCAGAGTAGCACATGTAGAGTCAGGTGTGTTTTGTCCCTCTAACAGGGTGGACGTCCCTGATACCCCACACATGACAGATCACTGTACTGTCCTGCTTCACTTTGCACACACTCATACCGATCACTGATCATCCAGGGGTGTGCGTCTTTACTGCAGCAGTTGTCTTATCACTGGTTCAGGTTGAATTCAGCAGAACAGCTTTGCTCCAGTGCAGTGATGCTGTGCAGGAACTGGGTCACATGGCGTCAGCGTCTGGAAAGTCTCCAGTAGCCTAAAGTTTCAATGTCTGGAAAGTGTTTATATGTGCGGGAGGGGGGGGGGGGGGGGGGGGGGGGGGGTTGAAATAATTCCTCTGTGATACAAGTTAACTTCTGTAATGTGCAGGTCAAGAGGTCAAATATTTCACTCTTTTTGTTGTCCAGTGTAAGTCGTCAACACCACAAAGAGCAGAGGGTCCTCTCCATGTCTCAGTTTGCTTCTCTTAGTGACTGACAACTTTTTATGTGCTTCGTATCATGTTGTGGAAAAGCCTGCGGCATATTAAAGGTTTTAGAAAAGTCCTGTTAGGTTCATTATGTATTTGTATTTGGTTTAATTTGGCAAAAGCTCGGATGCATTTTTTTAAATCACTGTCTCTTTGTCCTTCTTCCTGCAGTTTGGTTGCATTTTCTGCTGTAAATGCTGCAGTGACCACTTTGCGAATGGAAACCTCCAGTAAGCTTCTGTTCTGCCAAATGACACATTAGTTTCTGCCCCTCCATGCGTTGTGACTTCCTTCCACGGCTTTAGTCACCTCTGGGGGTTGAGACATTCATGCATGATGAGTCCCTGTTTTCAATAACACCACCCGGATCTTGGTGACTCTCTCGAGTCCATCTTTAAATCAGTGGATGCATCAGCAAAGTTTTTAAATAAACGTCCCCCCCATGATGATGCAGATGCTTCGTTACAGCCAAACAAGAGTCAAAACAAAATCTTCTACACAGTTTGAGGATAATTGCTGTTAAAAGGTTCAAATTTCAACAAACTCAATTAGTCAGTGAAACTCATTTGACGTCACCGCAGTCTTTACTTTATGATGACTTGTGCTTTTGTATAACAACATTAAACATAAAAATACCCTCAGGGTTAAGTGTTGGGTGTTAATGATGCTGTCCTGCACGGGAATACAAGAAGTGGATATTGTCTCTATGGGGGATTCTGCCTGTTTTCTTATTTATCTATATTGTTCATGGTGTTTTTCTGCTCATTCCTAATGAGGGACACGCCCCTCTCCCTTTTTTTGTTGTTGAAGTTGAAAACATTGGTTTTGTGTTTATTTGTGTCGGTTTGTATGATTGTGATGTTATGCTGCATATGGGAAGGAGCAGAACTGTGACTTTTATTTTGATGGGGATGTGATGTTCCCCTCTGTGTCTCCCTCCCTTCTGTTTCTTTATGTGTGGAAAAGTCCAATAAAGATATATAATATATATATATATATATATATATATATATATATATATATATTACCAGAGGGTAAGAGGGTAAGAAGAGATGGACAAACTCAAACCATGAATGCCTCAGAAGGAGGACGAGAGACAGTGAACATGGATTCTCATTGACACTTGATGTGTAGCTCAAGTTCTAATCTGATCTACAAAACACCTCCCCTGCAGTGTCATGAGCTCATCTGTTGCAACAGTAAAACAGATAAATTCAGTCACTCAGTGAAATGAAATCACTCAAACCGTGGTTAAATGTGATGGGGAGGGGGGGGGGGGCTTTCTGACTAAACCCTTGTGGATTATCCTCTGTGTGTCAGGAAATCTGTGGCATGTAGAAACATTTTCGAGGTGTTGGAGAGATTTTCTGTTGGCATCATCTGGCTCCACCATGACATCGATCTGAACAGTTTGTTTTATTGCACATTTGCTCCACACAAGAAGACAATTATCTTTTTTTTTGGATACGCCATGGCATGAGGACCCATCTGTTACATTCTGTCCCATGCATGGGAATGTGTTGATGGTGCTGGGTGGCCTGCAGACACAGTGTTACACTGACTGCCTGAGAGTTTTTTTTTCAAACAGAGACACAGAAGTGAAATAAAACTCAAAGACTCAACAACTATATTGCTGTAATACGGTGCAGGTGATGTTTTGGATGAACAGTGTATGAAGCACTCCTTTCACCTTGTGTGAGACTGGTTGTGTTTTACAGACAGGATCCAGCTCAGGCCACTTGTGAAGCTCCACATATGTTTCTAGTTACAGAGCTACAGTGTAAATACAGACACTGACAACTTTATGTCTTTGTTTTGAACTAGAACCTGGAGTGGTGGAGTTCTGGGTTCGAACCCGGGGCCCTGAGGCCTTTCTGTTCTCCCCGTGTCTGTGTGGGTTCCCGGGTTCTCCGGCTTCCTCCCACAGCCCAAAGACATGGATGGATGGATAGAACCTGGAGCTGGTGACAACAGAAAACTGCAGTTTGTAGAGCAGAGGGACAGGGAGAGGAAAACATGCATCAGCGCATCATGCTGTGATAACGAGCTCATCATAGTCATGATGGTCTGATGTAGTGACACACTTATGTCACACTAAAGCTGGAGCTAACGGAAAGCGCTGACCACCAGATTCAATGCCTCCACTGGGTGGTGGCTTCTTTGATTCCTTCATCTCTTCATACTCTGTGATTCCAAGTTTGTCACGGTCAACACAGTGAAGTTAATCATTGTACAACAGTTCTTCATCTTTTATACCCTCTTACATTAGTAGTCCTTCCCCAAACTGAAATCATTTCCCTGTGGTTACCATCACCGAACCACTTCTGCCGCTTCGCTGATGTGATGAGCTATGATGACGCTGGAAACCCCAGTTTAAAGCCATATTTGGTTGTTGTGCAAGCTAACTGCCTGCTGTGGCTTCACGTGTAAACATACAAACATTCTTATGGTTAACGTTACTGGTTTTAAGTGGTAATTGGCCATTAAAAGCGAATCACGCAGGGGGATCTCACCGGGAATTGCAGCAATTATTTCCAGCATGCATGTTTGGGTATCAGATAGCGACAGTAACACCCTGAGCCGTAGAAAGAGCCGGCCACAGAAACAAAGGGTCACGTAAAAGCCTCTTGTTCTACGTGTATGTTGTATGAATTTGTATGTTTGCCTCTAGTAACTTGCTCTATTTAGCAGAGAGACTGCAGACACTGGCTCAGATTATTCTTAGACATACAACTTGTTTTGGATGTTTGGAAAGATCCTGAACAGAGAAGAGAAGAAAGCAGAAACAAAAGTGAGAGGATGGAGAAGGTGAAAGCAGAGAAAGACAGAAAGAAAGTTGTGGGTTGAAAGAAAAAGCAAAGCGTGAAAATCTCTGGAGAAGGTTTCTGTCTGAGTCCGGGGCTGGACGAGGGTATGAATAATCCTCACAGACAGAGGGAGACGTGAGGGAAAAGTGAGGAGAGATCATGAGAGTGACCGGAGAGTTGAGAAATTTGGGGAGGTGGGGAGGTTTTATGCTGACGTGTGGAAATCATACTGTAACTTTTTGATTGCATTACACAACACATTCACAATGATCATCCCGAGACAGAGGACGAGGGTGAGGACAGAGTTCACAGCTGCAGGGTCTCTGTTCAGCTGCTGCACTTTTTCATCCAACTTTTTCTTTCCTTCTCCAAATCTAGAGCGACAAAATGTTGCTCTAGATTTTTTTTGTTTCTGGCCTCTTTTGGTTTTTCTTCAGGAGCTTCTCCTTTCTTCTTCAGTCTCTCTTTCTTCTTTCTCTCTTTCTTACTACGGTTTAACATCATGAAGTCTAAACTGGCCATTCCTCACACGTTACTGTAACATCCCAGAGAACGTGTTCTAACTTTTATACAGTATTTTCCATTTTTACAACATCTCATGATCCTATATGAGACCCTCACACACCTTCAATGTTCTGGCATGTCTGTGTTTAATCAACTCTGTTCCTGATTTATCTCTGTGTCCGTTCCTTCAGAGTCTGCATGTCAAGACCGATACTGATTATCTGAGCATTGAGCCTTGTTTTCCAGAATTTCACTGTCTGTCTGTAGCTGTCCACAGATCAGGTCATTGGTCACACTCATATAAATCTAGAGATGCATGAAGATGAATAGATGATGGAAAACTGAAGCCAGGCATAAACACTGTCTGACATGTTATTAATTACTATGCAATGCTGTCATTTGTCTTTTTTTTTTTTTACAATAAAAATATATATATGATTAATTCTCTGCATGTTGCCAGTTATACAGTCACCACTTTTCAACGTACGCTTTAGTCTCCCCCTGAGATTAACCACACTCCAAGGTTTAAGAGCAACTTCCGTGATGGCAAAATTAAAAATATTAGACTTTATGAGTTGATCAGGAGCCACAGAGCTTACCAACATTTTGTCCCTGTGAGGCAAAGGGTGGGAACTCGATTTGGAAGAAGGAAAAAGGGGGAAAAAGGAGGAGGAGGTGCTGGTCGAATGTTCAGTTCTGTGACTCCTCTGCAGGATGGTGGAAGTCCTCGAATTGGAGCCACCTTTTATATGTCTAGTAATGAATTCACTTGAATTTCCTTCGAATTGACTTATTTATCTACCACATGCACTTAATATCCAATAAGGATTTCTCACACGCTTCTTATTAAAAAAGCTTGACTGACACAAAATGAAACAAAAACATCTCTAATTTCCCTCCAGCCTGCTTCCCTCTCCTGGTCCTCCCCCTCGTCCTCCTCCAGCTTCCCTCTCCTCAGGGGAGATGAGGTCACAGTCTGAGGAAAGATGGAGTGATTAGAAGTTCAGACTCTACACTTTTCATGGGTGGATAAGCTCTGGGTATCTTCAAAAGCATCTTAGTATTTATAACTGTTGGGACCTGGTTTAAAGTAAAGCATAAATCACTGCGGAACAGAGCAGGAAAAATTATCGTCTCTTAACCCTTTATCCCTTCAGTAACCGCTGAAGCAGCTACTGTCCACCTTTGTCTCTCGCTATCACAGATGTTCGGTTTGCAGAGGTTTCAGAGGCAGTGCACGTGTGGATTTATGTGTTTAAATATGCATATTTTATTTGAGCTCATAAGTAGTGTACAGAACTTGTTTGTGGGGCACATGTGATGTAGGTGATGTAGTGGATAGTTGATGCTGTTGTCTCCATTCAAACGAATTAGAGAGATGATAACATCCGACCCCCTGGAGATTCGGATGTCCGCCCCCTCTGGGCGACTTTAGTCACAGCCCTTTGCTGAGGAGACGTGCAGGAAAGTTGTTGTTAGGGAGCATGAGAGCAACATGGCCTCTAACCACCTCCACAACCCTGAGCTACACAACCACCACAGACATGAATGATTCACATGTGGAGCCGTTGAATTATTACAGATCGACGGGAAACTTCCAAGTGTGTCATGTACACCTCATGCACCACTTCCGCTGTTTTTGCCACAGGAGTGAAAAGTGCTTTCTGCCGTTAAACATGGAAATTGTGACATCCAGCATTGGGCTGTTTGTCAAGGTAAGTCTCATCTGCTGTGGCAACATACGAGTGGGTCAACTGTTCTCTGCCTAAAGGCACAAACCAAATGCTTGTTTGTTTTTGTACGTTTCTGAAACCCACAATGTGACAGCCACGCCTCCTCCATGTGAGGATCGGCCAGGTGTACAACAGCATCAGTGTGGGCAAGATTCAAGCCTCTCTCTCACGCTCTTTTTTTTTTTTGTATCTGCAAACAAGTGCAACACCATCAGCTCCTTCTGATGGAAGGAGAGACTGTGCTGTTGCCCTGATCTGAAGCTGTGAGTCCGGCCGTTCAGACCACCACTAGTTTGTTTCGAGATAACTTGGAATGCATGAGGTAATCCTGACCTCAGCTTCATTTCACTTTTGTTTTGTCCCAATAATATTTCTGCATTGTTTTGCAATACACATGCAATATATGCCTTAATTGCATCAGCCCATACAGTGTCACCTTTAATATGCAGGGTGAAGATGCTCGTTATTCTTTACTCCTTGTTTGTCAGACTTTTTTTGTGTTTCTATGTCACAGATTCTGATTATAAATACATAAATATACTTTGTGAGTCCCTGTAGCACAGTCAGTGTGTATTTCTTCGTCGTGCATGACTGTGACGTTCAGTTTTCTCATGTGACACCTATAATGTTTGGTGGACAAACAACACAAACAGCCTGTGACTTTTCTTCATATCCCCAGTTTTACTGCTGTTTCACTTGTTCCCCACTTGTAGAACCATCTCACGACCACTGGCTGTGAAACATTCAAACCCATAAGACGATACATCTGTGTCTGTTAACATCAAAGAATAATACACAGATGTAAGCTGCACTTAATTGAAAAGCTCGTCCATAGACTAAGCAGCTGTGCTCTGAAAGCAAACAGTCAGGAAGAGCAAACTGTGAGTGTTTGGTTATTCAGTGAAAATACTGTGGACTAAACAAACTGAGCAGGAAAGTGGGTTGAATTTACTTATTCAGGGCTCATGAACGCTTCCTGTTTTATTCCTTCTCTTTTATTCTTCGTCCGTCTCTCTCTCTCTCTGCGTCTTTCTCAACACCCCACTATTGTGATTTGTTCCTGATGCCCTCCTCTTCCTTCACCCCCCCCCCCCCTTTGTAAACAAACACACAGATGATGTCATCACTGCAACATTTGGTTTATCTCCTGGTGACAGAACATAATGCGCCGGGCTGTCGACCCCCACAGGGACCCCAGGCTGGACGGGAGGAAGTTAGAGACACAAGGGGGGTCTGAGTGTGTGAGTGTGTGTGTGTGTGTGTGTGTGTGTGTGTGTGTGTGTGTGTGTTACAGCAGCCAGTACATCTCACAGACAGATGTGAATTGGCTACAGCACCATACTCTTCACCCTCCTTTCCCAGCAGCTCTCTATCTGTCAATGATCACACCTAGAGTAACTAATAATCAAAAACTAGATTAACAGCTGTAAATCTCACAGGTTTCATCTTTAACTCTTGTGACACAGTATTGCAAACTGAGATATAATTGAAAGTAATTGTTAACTGAATGAAACTGAACCCAAGATTTTTGCTGCTGTAACATCAGACAGAGATGTTGAGGCAATACATCTTTTTTTTCATATATTTTAATATAATTCATACATATTGCAGTATAGGTGTGGTGGTTTCCAGTGTGTTTGACATTAAGGATGGTGCAGAATATTCCTGTCTGAATTAAATTCAACACAAAGCCTTATACATATTCAGCACTAACAGTTACTGTGCTGATCGTGACAGAGCATCATGTAAATAAGAGCACGAGTGTTGTGGGTGAAACACAGCTTAAAGGGAAGCTAACTAATTTTTTAAAGTTTCATAAAATGCAGCATCATTTCCTGTAAGATAAAAAGGTTGATGTAAGAAAGCGACTAATAATGGATTTAAAAAATATCACACATGTTCTGGATATTCATGCAAAGCAGTTTTTAGTTTGAATAAGTATGAATCATTTTCCATTTCACCCTGCCTGTTTAACTGACTCATTAACAATCATATGTTGCATAAGTAGAATGTAAATGTCAGTTGCAGTTGAAGGTGGTGCTAATGTTGACAGAGAAATGTTTTTCTGTAATTCAAGATTACCGTGTTTTGATGACATTTTCTCTTGGTCATTAGAGTGAGAGTTTGCAGAAATTGCCAGCAGCTATTTTAAAATCACCCACTTGCTGTGGTCTAGGAGAAGACATATCTGCTGTTCACACCGTTTAAAGTTTAAATCTTAATGATTTTGTTTTTTAGTTCAGACCCAGACTCTGGAAAAACACTTATTGAATGTAGGTGCACAGGCTGAAAAGGAGTTAAAACCCCTCTCATCACTATATATGGCAGAAACACTTGTTTTCATAAGTCTGGTGTCTGAAACTGGTCTGGGAACACAAATCAATCACTGGTTTATTTTTTGTGCTGGTTCCCAGACGAGACGTCCTTCTCCACACCACAAGTGTCCACTACACGACAGTAACATGCTTCTCTTGCCTTTGGTTGTCGTGGTAAATGAAGGGCAGGCTGGTAAACGTCTTGGCAGATTGAAAAATGGACGAGCGAAGGCTGAGCTCAGACGATGACCCGTCTGACCCCGCTGTCCCCCATCTGACCCGGAAATATTTAACATCCTCATTTGCATATGTGTATGTGCAGGTTTCTAAACAAGACTTATACAAGAAATAAGAAAATAAGAAGCAAGAGAATAATGACATTTTGCTGACTTGAAATAACTCTTTTATTTCAATATCTATTATAGTTGTTGTGTATAGTTTTTTGTTTTATGCTTCCTGATCACCAAAATAAGAGATTATATTGTGAAATGTAAGTAAGTGAAATTTAGGGATTTCACAGATGCCACTATTTTCTGTTTTGTTATGACTTTATGAGGATCTCATGTTGGTTACCAAGGGAGATTCAGATTTGGGTTTCCATGGTTACCCCATAACATCAGTGAGGAATCCCAGAGTCGAGATTTGATTGTAGAATAGGAAGCTCTGAGAGGAAAGGGGGGAGTGAAGCAGACTGAATGGATGCATGAGAAGAGAAAAAGTGAAAGAATGAGAGAAAAACCAAAAGACGGAGAATGAGAGAAAGCAGCCTCCATGGGCCCGATGCACATGTGTTTGTTTGAGTCATTATAATATACTAGAAAAAACAGTTACTAAGCACAGAGGGCATGGAAAGTTGGGAGAGCTGGGAAATGATGACTTTCCTCAAACGTCTGAGTCATAGACAGTCAAGTTCTAATTAGAGGTATATAACTACAGATGGAGATGTTTGAGAGCAGCTGTGTGTGTGTGTGTGTGTGTGTGTGTCCTGGATGGTGCAGAGAAGGAACATATTTGCATGTAAGTCTTTTATTCTCGGGGGCAGAGTGAGGTTCGTTGTGACAGTGTTTGCTGCAGCGCCCTGTGATGTGGAACCAAGCATTGAGGAATATCTTACATTCTCACATCACATGTTTTCCATCCTCCAGCCACAAGTGAAAAAAAAAAAAAACAGTTCGTAGATGACACAACAGAACTGGTGAGGACCCACAATGGACTCAAATAGATTTTGGTTGCATTTCCTTCGACTAAATCTCATTCCCCACTTTGTGTTTTTTGTGTGAGGATGTGTTGAGTAGCTGGAGGGGACTGAACACAGGTATGACCCTGAGCACGTCTGGTTCGACAGCTCAGTGTTGCATCCATTGTTGAATATAACACAAAATATTCTGTGTAAATACCACGTCTATATCCAGATTGCAAGTCACATGATACTGGGACTAGTCTCTATCAAAGAACTAATCCTTATAAAAACATGTGCAGTGTGTTGTGTGAATTATCGCAGCCAATGGTGAATATTTAAAAATAAAAAGTAATTTTTCACCATTATATTTGGTTGGAGGGACAGATATCTTTAAACTGCCTGCATCTGAGAATACAGTGTATATTTGTGTAATACAAGTGAACTGATCCTTTAATCATGTTGAAGTTTACTTACCAGTATCCCATAGTCTGGTATTGTGGTATTGGTTCAGTACTTTATGTCATTCAGGAGGTTTGTCTGTTGAAATTGCAGCTTTGTTGTCTCTCTGCTGCTTTTTGAATCTGAGTGTTACATCATAACCTGCATGACTCAGTTTGGTCTGTGTGGAAATCAGTGAATGGAAACAGACACACACACACACACACACACACACACACACACACACACTGACACACACTTCCAGAAGGCTCTATAGCACTAGACACTCCAGTAGTATTGGAAATACATCAACGGGGCTGTTATGAGAGGGGCACCAGTGAATGAGGGAGGGGTGGGGAGGGAGAGAGAGAGAGAGAGAGAGAGAGAGAGAGAGAGAGAGAGAGAGAGGTAGTGTGTGTTTGACTTTCTGTGAATCTACAAGAGATAAAAAATCAATAGAAATGACCATAAAAAACGAATTGAATCGACAAAATGGAGCCATTGTCATTTTCATATTTTTTTTGTTTATTTTATTTTATTTTCATTTTTCATTTATTTTCACAAAAGAAATGTTTCTTTATTTCTAAAATGTCAAAACATGGACTTCAGATCAGGTCGTAGTCTCTAGTGAAGAATCTTCTAACGTAGCCGTTTCAAAATAAAAGAAAATGCATTCCTCCGACTAAAAGCTCCGCTTCAAAGCAGCAAGTACTTCACAGAAATGTAGTGGAGTCAAAAGTACAGTATTTGTTTTTAGGTGTAGTGGAATAAAGTTTCCAAAAAAAAAAAAAAAAAAATACTCAAGTACAGTACAGATACTCAAAAAATATACTTAAGTACAGAACTGAAGTAAATGTACATTGTGACTGTCAACCGCTGGAATCTACTGTATGATGATGATACTTCTTCATTAGAACGTAATCTATATTCTGAAAAACAACACTGACTGTAGAACTGTTAAATATTCAATTACTTGAATAGATATTTGGATTTTCTATTAACATTAATGAAATCTTTGTTCTTGAATAATTGGAGAGAAGATTTGTGTGTATATATAAATATCATAACAGGCCTCGTCCTCTTTGTGCTTGAAGCGTTAAACAGTTTAAATTCCTGCTGGCTTATAGATCTTTGTTGAGGAGGAGGATTTACATCTACACCACCATGAGAGTAACGTGTGTGTGTGTGTGTGTGTGTGTGTGCAGTAAATAGAACAGATCAAGAGAAGGTTTTGGTGTCTTTCATGTCTTTAGCCGGCTACATTATTAGAGGAGCCTCTGTTCCTTTGCTACCTGTCCACTGAACCAGGGCAGATAAATCAGGTCATTTCTTTTGATGTTGTGCAGCGACCTGCCCCCAAATATCTCCTCTGCTATCAGAACAGAAGAGTGACTGTTTCACTGAGGGCAGGCAGCCCACTCTCCCGAGGCTCTTTATTAATCCCTCTCATAGTATATGGTGCAGAGAGACAGGAAAATGAGAAGGGACAGATGCCACATCATAGACGCCTCAGCTGCGGTGATCAAGCGCAGCTACAAAAGGGATTTCAGCCATGGCAGCAGCTCAGCTGTAACAGTGCAAGTTTTTTCTTTTTTTTTACCTTTAGTTACATTTTAATGTATTATTTATATTGATAAAGGTCAACAGAAGGTGAGCTGTCGATCAGTGGTGAAGATTTATGTGTCAAGCTGAATCCAACATGAAGAATTTAACGCACTTGATTGCAGCGATGCCATTGAAATGAACTGAGTTTGTTTTTTTTAAGTCCATTCATTGCTAAATCACACTGTGCTGAGCCAAGTGCTGCCACCATCTGCTTTCAACATTCAGCAGTTTGGACCAGCTGCACCATCTTCCCACGCTGGGTGTGAATTCAAGCGCAGGCCGGTGTTTCCCCAGAGACCATCTACAGTATGTTGTAACCACGCAGTTACGTCAAGTTCAGATATAAGGACAATTTAAAGTGAAAAAGTTTGTTTGTCATTGTTTTCCAGATGTTTTGTTCCTCCCAAAGTTCCCTCTTGAGCAACATAAACTGATTCACTTTCCTGTTCCACTCATCCTTGGCGTCTTGGCTTGGTTTGACTTATGCAGCATTTTCTACACATTTTGAAATACCTATGTGACCCATGACCTACGAAATGCAATGCACTGAAAGACACATCTGTGATTGCTGAACTATGAGAACAATGAGATCAAGGAGGGAGATGAAAAAAAGAATTTCACAGATTACAATAAAATCCACTTGTGTTTGAACCAGCGTTGAAGCAGATCCTGGCATGTTTTTGGATTTGGCATCTTATGATATCAGTCACGTTAATTTACTGCTCTAAATCTCTAAAACCTGGAGGAATTAATGATCTTTTTTAAACTTATAGACTATGTGGGATTAACCCAACTATCTTTTATCTGTGTGTCACCGTTAGAGCAGTTTAACAACCAACACAAGAATGGATACAACAAAAAGAAAAAACGGTCGACTAGGGAGAAAAGAAACAGTGATTCACCACTTTGTATCTTATTCTGAAGGCTCTGGAACAATTTCCCCTCCATAGAAGGACACAGTCTGCTGCTCTGGATGTTTGTGAGTGTGTGTGTGTGTGTGTGTGTGTGTGTGTGTGTGTGTGTGTGTGTGTGCGTGCCTTCAGCATTGCAACATCATCGCCTTGTTTTCTGAAATAACATATGTCCACTGTAAAAAGCCTTTCATTCAAAACAAACCTCTGGCTTCTCCCAGCAAATTTGGTTTATTCAAATTATTTCACAGATGAAAAAAGAAAACCACACACACTGTGAGGCTTCACATTGGTCACTGGTGTTGTCACAAGTAACCGTCAAATACTAGGGGATTAACAAAACATTTTTTCTCCCAGTGTGCAATTGTATGGGCCTGAAATAGACTTTAAAAACACAATGGTGGCTGTGCAAACAGTCCCAGTGACCTGCTCCATGGTTTCTTCTCCTTCAGAGTCAGACAGACTGAAGAAAAGAATGAAAATAATCACCAGGAAATCTTTGTCGAGGATCCTACACATGTAATGATGATAAAACCAAAGACTGTCTATAAAAATGGACGTAGACTCCAGACATCAGGGGGCGACTCCACTGGTGATAAAAGAAGAAGATTGTATTGAAGTCTATGGGAAAATGTCTCGACTTCTCACTGATTTATTACCTCAGTAAACATTGTCCTAATGGGTTTATGTCTCAGTCTCTAGTTTCAAATCTTCTTCAATGCAACATGATGTTCATTTTTATAAATGATGGTCCATTTAGAGGAAAAAAGACCATAAAGCAGGGGATGCATCACATGGTTTCTTCTGGTTTTCAAAAAACCAAGATGGCAGCCAGGACAACAGCCAAGTTGCAAACATGGGTGACGTCACTGTGGGTTGACCCATGGATAAAACCAGCTCATCATTCAAGTACAGATTTACACACACAGGCAACTGTTGAGAGAAATGGCTCAAAGTCACAGTGTAGGTCCTGAAGTATTTCTGCAAAGGTCCTGACGCAGCTCAAACAGCTGCTTCATTTTGAATCTCATCACCCACGTTTCCCTGCAGAACCTCACATTACATTGCTTAACGCCTGACATTGTATGTTGCTAATTATACGTGAACACAACACCCTAACTGCAGCCTTCGCCCAGCTGTTTGCCAACATGTGCTTACACAATATATCAAATCTTACAGGAAGGGTCACACAGCAGCAGCATTACAGCAATAGCAGAGTTGAGATGGACAACACTGCTCTCTCTTCTGAGCTTCTGGCTCCAGAGAGGTGTGGGAACCACGAGAGGCAGAACACAGGGGTGTGTTTGCCTACACAGTGCCATGCTGAAGACAGCAGACACACTTGCTCAGACTAGACAAGCACATGCTGAAACAGCTATTAATTATATAATGCTCAGTGGCATTTTCAGGAAAGAATTTCCTTTCTCTCACATCTCTCTTCCATCTTTTCCAGGCCAGATTCCCAGGCTCGCTCACATGGTTTCTCACGTGAACTTTTTTCCCTTTTTCCTCTTTAGCTCATGCAAACATCCCCTCCATGTGATCCACATCTATCTACATGATCAGTTTTTCTTCTCGACACAAACACAGACAATATTTTGTCAGTGATTCATTTTCTTTGTTATTATTTTCATTTTATCACAGCTTTTGTATTTATATGATGCCAAGGTTTACAGCTGACTGCAGTTCCTCAGGGAAACTGGTGAACCTAAGCTCGCTTGGTCAACACAAACCAATGTTGTCACTCCCCCTCACTCACATTTAAAAACCCGGTTGGCCCTAACAGGACTTGCTTTATAGTTATAATGGTTATAATGATATATAGGCTTGTGATAGATATAATCCACATTGTGTCTGGATCCAGCTGAGATGCACATCTGGCACGTGATGCATCTGATATTATATTTTGAATTGTCCAGGTTGATGGAGGCTGCCGCCACTGTCAACCACCATAATACACATTTACAATCAGACTGCAGTGACCTTTTGCTGCTAGAAATGTGTCCAAGTTTTCTGGCAGAGGATGTTGCTGTGTTACCTGCTCAAGCAGCTGTTTTCCTCCCCTCCTTGGAAATTTTGGAAATTTGCTTCTTCTTGCTCATCTTCTTCTTCTTCTTCTTTTTTTTTTCTTACTACACTTCCTCTTATTGTCTCTCT